>NW_025360113.1:0-5815 GCF_016433145.1 Gracilinanus agilis | reverse complement strand
GAGCTTAGGCAGTTTTACTAGTTTATCTCTATAGTTTACATGAATGTGTGTTGTTAACATTCATCCCTCTATAGAATTTCACCATATTGTTAACCTCATTCAGTTTAAAGTGAATGGGGCAATCTCTCATTCTATTATGAATTTTCCAAAGTTTTAGTATGTGTTTTGACATGCAAAACTTTTACATTTCAGAATTACAACAATAATAAAAGGTAGAGACTTGACCTGGGGTTTTGTTGGTCCCAGATAAGAAAATTCTGCCAAAAAGTGTTGACACCTTTTCTGTAACTTCTAGCTTTAGAGACCTCTCTAGACAGGTGATGTGGAACTCAAAAAGAAGCAAGTCCAAAAATCATATATGAAGATCCTTTCAGTCTTTATACTGAATTAGAAAAACACATTATTGATATTATTTCTGCTCAATTTTATTTTTATTAATTTTCCCAAGTATGTCCTAATTCTATTGTAAGGTATTTTTGGCCCATTTGACACCCCTGATCTAAAGCACTAAAAAGTTATATGACTTGCCCATTGTCACACAATTCAGGTCTTTGTGAATTTGGAGGTAGCTTTGTATCTATTACCCCATTCTGCCTCTCCTTAGCAATAATAAATCTTTATGTGTGCATATATAGTTATATATACATATACATATATATATATATATAGTATGTGTATGAGTTTCAATCACCTTTGTATATATAGATATTTCTGTATACACACATATATACTCACACATGTATAGCCTACACACTCCAACATATATAAGTTCATGGATCTCAGTTTATGAACTTTTGCCTCTAGACCTTAATTTCTTCATCTCTAAATTGAAGAAGTTGAATCAGTAGCCCTAAGGACCCTTAAAAGAAGTAGCTAGATTACTTAGAGTATAAAATGCTAGATTTTAGAGTCAAGAAGATCTGAGTTCAAATCTTGTCTCAGAAATTTACTAGCTAGGTGACCTTGGGCAAGTCACTCACCCTCTATTTGACTAAGAGACAATTAGATACCTCAGTGGATAGAATACGCAGCCTACTATCAAGAAGGCCTGAGTTCAAACTTAACCCTACCTGAGTGATCCAGGGCAAATCATTTAAGCTCTGTTTGCCTTAATCCATTGGAGAAGGAAATGGCAAACTAATTCTTAGCCAAGAAAACTCCATGGAAAATATTGTCCATGCAGTCACAAAGAACAGACACAAATGAACCACAGCAATAAAGACATTCAGAGCTCTACCTCTACAATCTTGTGAAGCTCTTTAATTCTCAGACAGTTCCTTAAGCCTTGAGCTACTAAACTGTAGACAGGCTGCCATGTATGCTGATGGAATGAAATCACACAGGACTGACATGTTTTTCTTAATGTATTCTGGATGCAGTAAATCTAAAATGTTAATTAATTTCCTTAAATCCAAATCATTGGCATTGCCCGACTCTGATAGTAAAGAAAATTTCCCAAATATAATAGATTCATAAGAGATGCGTGATGGTAGTTCAGAGAGCATCCTGGCTCTGAGGAGGAAGACTTGAAAGAAAATCCCACCTCTTATTGTCTAGGTAATGTCTGGTAAGTCACTTACACTCCCTGAGCCTTAGTTTCATTATCTATAAAAGGAGGGGACCAGATTGAAGTCTTTATTATCTTATTCAATAATTTAAAATCAAAAGGGAGCTCAGCTTTTTTATTATTTTGCCCCAGTTCTTCTTTCTATAGATGTGAAAGGGACACCTTGAAAGTTAGTGAATTTGCATAAGATTTCCTAACCAGGGTTTGAACCCAGATTGTGGACTTCAGAACCAGCCATCTTTCCACCTCATCACACTATGTTCTCTGGAACACTGTACAGGAGCTAGATTTAAGGCATCTTGAAGACTGCAAAAAAATTCATTTTGCTTTGCTCTGATCATTTCAGGTACATAGTAAGTTTAGTAGAATATTGAGAAGGTTGTTATGCTGCCTTGTTGGGGTAGAAACTTTGATCTCAGTCACATATGAACCATGAAATGAATGTGTCTTTCTGAATGGCAGTAGGGAGGACTCAGAGGACTCAGGTATTGACCCCAGACAGCTTCTGTTGAGCTCTCACTTACAGTGGGACACAAATTTCTTTGCTAATTAATAGGCAACAGCAACTTCGATCTTGCTTTGGAGTTGAACTCTTCTCCTCTCCCCCAAGTTTCCCCTTTATATTTTTTACTTACTTTAGAGACCCCCACCACCTTAACTTTTACTCACTACATCATTTAGAAGTCAGAATGATTTATTTTCACCTCACAATGTGGACTTTCATCAAAGTTGTTTCCCTGGAGCAATTTTGGTTCTACACCTCAGGGACTGTGTGTCAGGAAGAATGTTCATCTCTTTCCAAGTCAGCAGAGATATTTTGTTAAAGTAAATAAAGCACAGGGCTTGGGGTCTGGAGATCTGAGTTCACATTTCATATCTCTGACAGATGTCAGTTATGTGATCTGTGCCAAATCACAAGAACCAGAATTTAAGAGTACTTCAAATGACCAAAGAGATTCTTATATCAATCGACTTACTTGGTCCTTCTAGTGTTAAACTCTCTGGATCTCAGTTTCCTCCTGTGTTAATGAAGAAGATGCTGGAGGTGGTTTCAGTTTTTAATAAAGATTCTCACTTTAAAAATATCATCTCTCAGGGTTAGATCATCTCTTTCTCTAAAGTGGTGATGACCTAAATCCCCACAATGATTTAATTTCAGGTCCTTCCTACATCCATAGCATTCTAAGACTGGGTTTCTAGATTCGATTCAGAACCATAAATGTAGGAAAGAAAATGAAATAGGAAAATGCTTCTTTTTACAATAATGTGATATGTTTTAACTCTTTGTTTAGTATTTAAAAATAAAGCAAATGTGTATAGACAGTATGTTCTATTGATTGTGTTGGGCCATCTCTGACTGGTAAGTTAAAAAGATGACTTGGGAACTCTGCATAGTGTTATTTGGTCTATCATTTTAGTGAAATTGCTTTTTTAGTAAATGGAATCTTTTATAAATGATTTAAAGGAAAGAGTTCTAAAAAATGTCTGGCAACAAACACTCTGAATCTCCCTCTGATGTCATCTTCTTCATTCTGGGCTGTTATCTTCAATAAATTTCAGATAGGTGAAATGCTTCTTCTTCTTCTTCTTTTCCTCATTCGTGTTTGTTTCTTGATTTAGCATTCTGTGCTTTGGCAATTATGTTAGAGAGGATTAAAGGAAAACAGATGGCCCTCTCCACAGGTGAATAAGCAGATTGTATATTGTCTTGCTAGCATATTAACCATGTTTGACTGATCATGATCCAGAACAGAATGTTACCATGATGAGGACTAGCACTCTGAGAAAAAACAGTGACCTTGCTTTTTTGTGTGTTTGTTTATGGTAGAGACTTGGAGAAAGAGGGAACAGGTTTCTCTGGAAATTGGGTGAAACCTATCTTTCCTAGAACTCAGGCTCCTTTTAACCAAAGTATAATTCACCTTTGTATCATAGCAATGATAAGAACTTTCTGTCCAAATGGCACCTTAATAGGAAATTGATCATTCTAAGCACCACCAGTGAAAGGAAAACTTCCCAGAGTCATGGATGATGTCCTATTTCATGTCTAGTGCTGAACACAGACTCTCCTGACACTGCCTGTGTGAATCTGGACAAGTCACCGAGTTTACCTGGGCTTCAGTTTCTTCATCTGTAAAATGGTCTCTGATGTTTGTTCTCTTTCTGCAACTTTACATATAGAAATATTTGCTTGAATGGAATCTGAAACTTAGTTCTCATGAGATTACCTTAACACAACCAAGGCTGTAGCTTCAGCAAAGAGTTCATCTTTGCAAAGCAAATTATGTTTTATTTATTAACATTGGGTAAAAGAGGAATGTTTTGGAATTAAGTCAAATCAGAAAGCATTTCTTAAGTGTCTGCTCAGTCCCAGGCAATGTGATAAGACCTCAAACTGTCCCTGTTCTCCAGGAATTTAGAGTCCAGTGGAGGAGATAACATGTAAACAAATATGTGGTTGGGAGAAATCTGATAATCTCTGAATGACAGCTTTAAGATTAAGACACATATATGTACACATATTTTAGTGCTTTAAGATTTAGGATAAAGAAAGGCTTCTTCATAAAACGGAACTTTAGCTAAGTCTGAAGGGAGCCTAGAAAGGTAAGAGGCAAAAGGAGGGAAAACATTCTATGCATAGGCAAAGGTTGGCCAACATGCCTGGTGTTGGGAGAGGAGGTGTCTTGGTTGGTAAACAAGGAAACTGATGTCATTGGAAGTAAGAGTACATGAGATAGGGGTGGTGTCAAATTATGAAGGGATTTAATGCTAGAGGATTTTATAGGGAAGTGATTGGGAGCCACTGGAGTTTACTGAGATGGAGGAGTGGGTGACATGATCAGACTTGAGCTCTAGGAAGATAACTTTGACAACTGAGGCAGAGACGAACTGGAGTGGGAATAGACTTGTGGCAGGAAGAGCAGTCAGCTTGCTATCACAATAATCCAGAGATGAGGTGATGAGGGCCTCGGACCAGCATGGAGAGAAGGAGACCTATGTAAGGCATATTAAAAAAAGGTAAAATCAGTAGGTCTTTGCACCAGATTGACTATGGGTGTGTGTGTGAGAGAGAGAGAGAGAGTGAGAAATGGTACATAGATTGGGCGCTTGGGAGAGTGGGAGAGAGGGTGGTATCCTCAACAGTCAATGAAAAGTTGGGAAGAAGGAAAATATGATGGAGAAAGGTAATAAGTTCAATTTTGGACATGTTGAATGGAAGATGTCTCTGAGACAATCAATTTGAGGTTGGAAGAAATCCATTAGGACATCTCCAATTGGAAATGTGATGATAAAGGTCAGGAGAGAGAGGATAAACCTGGGCAAATAGATCTGAGAATCATAGACTTAGAAATTATAGTTGATCCCTGGGAGCTGATGATTTTAGCAAATTAAATAGTATATTGAGGAGGGAACAGGGCTCAAGACATAACCTTGGCAGGCACTGATAGGTAGTTGGTGTGACCAGGATGAAGTTCCAACAAAATAAACTGAGAAGGAGCAGTCAGGTTAAGGAGAACCAGGAGAGAGAAAAGCCTAGAGAGAAGAGAGTATCGGGGAGACAAGTGTCTAAGGATATGCAGAAAGGTTAAGAAACAGTTTTGAGAAAAGGACATTAGATTTGGTATTTTGTAGGGGTGATATGTATGTATGTAAAAGAGCAACAAAGAGAAAACCTAGCTAATTTTATATTAGAATTACAAGACATATAGTCACATATATGTAATATAATTATGCATACAATATGCTTGTACATGGAAGATGTAAACACACAAATGCATAAATACATACATGTGGTTTATATATATATATGTGTGTATGTATATACACACATATACATGCACACATTTTAGTGCTTCAACCATTCATAATTTTATCTGCATACTCTATTGACAAATTGTAAATTCTTGATAGCTTCAGCAGGTGGTAGTCCTAGAGGGTTTCTGTTGCTGAAAAAGTCATAACCTTGGCCAGCCTGGTGATAACCTTTTTGAACATAAAAAGCCTAGTCTTCCTATGAAAAGCAGGTGGCCCATCATAGAATCTGTACTTATAGTCTTTCTGGATTGGTAGAGAAGGATACCCAATGCTTGATTTTCCCAAGCACAGCATTTGATCGCCAAAGGTCTCTGTGCTATCAAGGGACCTCGGAATGAGTTTAGAATACCCAGAATATAGACACAGGGGACCTGATGACCTAAGGAATTCTCTCTCTCTCTCTCTCTCTCTCTCTCTCTCTCTCTCTCTCTC
>NW_025360112.1:0-1048 GCF_016433145.1 Gracilinanus agilis | reverse complement strand
CTCTCTCTCTCTCTCTCTCTCTCTCTCTCTCTCTCTCTCTTTCTCCCCTTCCTTTAGGGTCACTGTGGTTACAGATAGCATAAACACAAAACTAAGGACAGAGCAGCCTTCAGCATTTGTTCTCACTGAAGGAAACTTTAAGATTCACTTTGCAAATCTGACTTTTCAACCAAGATCATTTCCTATGATCCCAAGGCCAGCAACACAATAGGCAGGCTAAAACAAGACATTTCACAAACTTCATAACTTGGGAAGGAATCTCTGAGCTGCAGGACTTCTATCTTCAAAGAAACCAAACTTGCCTGTGTTCTCAGTCTATCTTCAAAGGTACCTTTCCAGAAGGACCAGTGAGAGAACCCAGGGAAACAGAACAGAGGATCATGGTAATGAAAGAAGAACTGGAAATGTTCTATAAATAAAGCCTGCCAATAAATAAGTCAATGAAAATTTAAGGGAAATGATCTTCAATTATTATTGGTTTCTGGAGTCAAGCTGAGAAAGAGGGATACTGGGGAGCTGAAGTCAAGAAAGACAAATCTCTCCATGGACATCAGGTGAGTCACAGAACCTCCTTATATGCTTTTGTTCGTTTCATTTAACAAGCATCTATTAAACATCTACCAGGACTGGTGCCAGCTTATATTCTCTTTCAGTAAACTACTTGAACATGAACACAAGTAAATACAAAGTAAAGACAGGAATTGGGAGTGGCTCTAGCAATTGGGGATTCGGAAAGTCCTATTTAGAAGAAGGTTACTTTAAAAGAGCATTAAAAAGAACTGGGGGGGTAGGGAGTGGTGTAGCTAGGTGGCTCTGTGGATAAAGCCTGGAGCCAGGCCTGGAGATACTTCCTTACCAGGCAACTCTGGGCAAGTCACTTACCCAATTTCCTGGCCCTTACCACCCTTCTGCCTTGGAACCAATACTTAGTATTAATTCCAAGACAGAAGGGAAGAGAGAAAGGGAAGAAAAGAAAAGAAGAAAAGAAGGAAGGAAGGAAGGAAGGAAGGAAGGAAGGAAGGAAGGAAGGAAGGAAGGAAGGAAGGAA
>NW_025360111.1:0-8231 GCF_016433145.1 Gracilinanus agilis | reverse complement strand
CCCTTAACTTCTGTGTATTGACTTATAGGTGGAAGATTGGTAAGGGTAGGCAATGGGGGTCAAGTGACTTGCCCAGGGTCACCAGTACCATATTGTTTTGATGACTGCTGCTTTACAGTATAGTTTAATATCTGGTACTGCTAGGCCCCCTTCCTTCACATTTTTTTTTCATTATTTCCCTTGATATTCTTGATCTTTTGTTATTCCAAATGAAATTTGTTATAGTTTTTTCTAATTCAGTAAAGAAGTTTTTTGGTAGCTTGATAGGTATGGCGCTATATAGGTAAATTAATTTGGGTAGAATTCTCATTTTTATTATGTTAGCTCGTCCTACCCATGAAAAATTAATGGCTTTCCAATTGCTGAGATCCAGTTTTAGTTGTTTGGAAAGTGTTTTGTAGTTGTTTTCGTATAATTGCTGTGTTTGTTTTGGTAGATAGATTCCCAAGTATTTTATATTGTCTAGGGTGATTTTAAATGGTGTTTCTCTTTTTACCTCTTGCTACTCTGATATGTTGGAGATATATAGAAATGTTGATGATTTATGTGCATTTATTTTGTATCCTGCAACTTTGCTAAAGTTGTTGATTATTTCTACAAGCTTCTTAGTTGATTCTCTAGGATTTTTTAAGTAGACCATCATATCATCTGCAAAGAGTGATAGCTTAGTCTCCTCCTTGCCTATTTTGATACCTTCAATTTCTTTTTCTTCTCTAATTGCAACTGCTAGTGTTTCTAGTACTATGTTGAATAGTAGAGGTGATAATGGGCATCCTTGTTTCACTCCTGATCTTATTGGGAAGGCTTCTAATTTATCCCCATTGCATATGATGCTAGTTGATGGTTTTAGGTACATACTGTTTATTATTTTTAGGAAAGGTCCTTCTATTCCTATACTTTCCAGGGTTTTCAATAGGAATGGATACTGTATTTTGTCAAAGGCTTTTTCAGCATCTATTGAGATAATCATATAATTTTTGTTTGTTAGACTGTTGATATGGTCAATTATGTGGATGGTTTTCCTGATGTTGAACCATCCTTGCATTCCTGGTATAAATCCCACCTGATCATGGTGGATGATCCTCTTGATCACTTACTGGAGTCTCTTTGCTAGTATTCTATTTAAAATTTTTGCATCTATGTTCATTAGGGAGATTGGTCTATAGTTTTATTTCTCTGTTTTTGATCTACCTGGCTTTGGAATCGGTACTATATTTGTGTCATAAAAGGAATTTGGTAGGACTCCTTCTTTACTTATTATATCAAATAATTTGTGTAGTGTTGGGATTAGTTGCTCTTTGAATGTCTGATAGAATACACTTGTATCCATGAGGCCCTGGTGATTTTTTCTTAGGGAGTTCTTTGATGGCTTGTTCAATTTCTTTTTCTGATATGGGATTATTTAGGTATTCTATTTCTTCTGCTGTTAAACTAGGCTATTTGTATTTTTGTAAATATTCATCCATATCTCATAGATTGCTATATTTATTGCCACATAATTGTGGGCAAAAGAGTTTTTAACGATTGCCTTAATTTCCCCTTCATTAGAGATGAGGTCTCCCTTTTCATCTTTGATACTATCAATTTGGTTTTATTCTTTCCTTTTTTTATTAGATTGACCAGTACTTTGTCTACTTTATCTGTTTTCTCCAAATATCAGCTTCTAGTCTTGTTTATTAATTCAATAGTTCTTTTACTTTCAATTTTATTGATTTCTCCCTTGATTTTTAGTATTTCTAATTTAGTTTTCATCTGGGCATTTTTAATTTGCTCGCTTTCTAATTTTTTGAGTTGCATGCCCAATTCATTGATCTCTGCCCTCCCTAATTTGTTAATATATGCACTCAAGGATATAAATTTCCCCCTGAGTACTGCCTTGGCCGCATCCCACAGAGTTTGGTAGGATGTCTCATCATTGTCATTCTCTTCAATGAAATTGTTGATTGTTTCTATGATTTCTTCTTTGACAAATTGGTTTTGGAGAATCATATTGTTTAATTTCCAATTGGTTTTTGATTTGCCTGTCCAGGTGCCCTTACTAATTATTATTTTTATTGCATTATGATCTGAGAAGGTTACATTTATTATATCTGCTCTTTTGCATTTGTTTGCAATGATTCTATGCCCTATTACATGGTCAATCTTTGTGAATGTACCATGTGCAGCTGAAAAGAAGGTGTATTCCTTTTTGTTCCTATTTATTTTTCTCCACATATCAATTAAATCTAATTTTTCTAGGACTTCATTCACCTCTCTTACCTCTTTCTTATTTATTTTTTGGTTTGATTTATCTAGATGTGAAAGAGGAATATTTAGATCTCCCACTATTATGGTTTTACTGTCTATTTCCTTCTTGAGCTCTGCCAGTTTCTCCTTTATGAATTTGGATGCTATACCACTTGGTGCATACATATAGAGAAGTGTTATTTCCTCATTGTTTATATTGCCTTTAATCAGGATGTAATGACCTTCCCTGTCTTTTTTAATCATATCTATTTTTACTTTGGCTTTGTCAGAAATCATAACAGCCACTCCTGCCTTCTTTTTCTCATTTGATGCCCAAAAGATTTTGCTCAAGCCCTTAACCTTAAACTTGTGTATGTCTACCCACCTCATATGTGTTTCTTGTAGACAACATATGGTAGGATTTTGGTTTCTGATCCACTATGCTATTTGCTTCCGTCTTATGAGCGAGTTCATACCATTCACATTCAGAGTTACAATTATCAGTTGTGCATTCACTGACATTTTTGTATCCTCCCCTAGTCCAACCTCTTCTTCTTCCACTATTTTCTTTTAAACCAGTGGTTTGCTTTGACCCGGTATCCCTTATCCCCTCCCTTGATTAACTTCCCTTTCTACCCCTTCCCTTATTTTTCCCCCCTCTTTTTATTTTTAAAGGGCCTAATGAATTCCCTCCCCCTTCTTCTCCCTTCCCTTTTTTGACCTCCCCACTCCCCTGCTCCCCTTGGTTTATCCCTTCTGACTTTCTCAGTAGGGTTAAATAGAGTTTTTTATCCCAATGGATAGTATAGCTACTCTTCCCTCTCTGGGTTGATTACACTGAGAGAAAGGTTTAAATATTACCTCTTAATGCTCTCTTCCTCTCCTTTTTATAATAGTATTTGTCCCCTCCCCTTCCCATGACCTCTTTGTGTGTAATAGAATATCCTATTTTTCTTATTCACTCAAGTTTCTCTTGGTGTCCCCTACTATTCACCCCCCTCTTTCCCACCCCCATGTCATCTTAGATCATTTAGTATTCTGTCCTCTCCCTATAAATTATTCTTCTGATTGCTATAATAGTGAATATTGTAATAGTGAATAGAGTTCACTACAGAGAATTATACATAGCATTTCTCCACATAGGAATACAGATAATTAGATCTTATTGAAGCCCTTAATGAGTCAAATTTAAAAAATTGTGAGGTTTCTTTCTTTCCCCTCTTTTTCTTATTTACCTTTTCACGTTTCTCTTGATTTTTGTGGTTGGATATCAAACTTTCCATTTAGTCCTGGTCTTTTCTGTGCAAATAATTGGAAATCTTCAATTTTGTTGAATGCCCATACTTTCCCCTGGAAGTATATAGTCAGTTTCGATGGGTAGTTGATCCGTGGTTGAAGTCCCAGCTCTCTTGAGCCTTTCTGAATAGCATATTCCAAGCCTTGCGGTCTTTTAGCGTGGAGGCTGCCAGATCCTGTGTGATCCTGATTGGTGCTCCTTGATATTTGAATTTTCTCTTTCTGGCTTCTTGTAAGATTTTTTCTTTTATTTGAAAGCTCTTGAATTTGGCTATTATATTCCTGGGTGTTGCCCTTTCTGGGTCTAGTGTAGAGGGCGATCTATGGATCCTTTCAATGTCTATATTGCCCTCTTGTTGTAGAACTTCAGGGCAATTTTGCTGAATAATTTCTTTTAGTATGGAGTCCAAGTTTCTATTAATTTCTGCTTTTTCTGGAAGACCAATGATTCTCAAATTGTCTCTTCTAGACTGGTTTTCTTGGTCTGTCACTCTCTCATTGAGATATTTCATGTTTCCTTCTATTTTATCAGTATTTTGACTTTGTTTTATTTGTTCTTGTTGTCTTGAGAGATCATTAGCTTCTAATTGCTCAATTCTAGCCTTTAGGGACTGGTTTTTGGCTATAATCTTTTGGTTTTCCTTTTCAATCTGGTCATTTCTGGTGTTCAATTTGCTTATAAGTTCATTTGATTTCTGAGCCTCACTTTCTAATTGCAAAATTCTGCCTTTTAAACTGTGATTTTCTTGCCAGATCTCTTCCATCTTCCTGAAAATCTCAGTTTTGAACTCTTCAATAGCTTGTGATCAGTTTTCATTGTTTTGGGAAGGTTTGGATATGATTACTTGTTTGTCCTCCTCTGTTGTCTGGATTTTCTCTGTGTAAAAGTTGTCGAGTGTTCCAGAGTTCTTCTTCATAATCTTTCTCCTCTAGGCTTCCCGATTTATGGCTTGCCATTATTGTTAGCCCAGCGCCTCCTGCGCTTTATTCTCACACTCAGGGTCTGTCTGCGCTGTCTAGGATCCCGAGGTCTCAGCTGTCGTTGTTCTCAGGTTGAGCCTCCTGGTTCGTCCCTGGTCTGCCCCTCTGCCCGATGCTCCTTCAGCAGTCTCAGAGGCTGCTTCCACAGCCACGCTCTCATCTGCACAGAGTCCCCACTTGCGGTTCAAGCCTGTGCTCAAGATCTTTTTCCACACCTAGGGCACTGCCTTCACCCACGCAGATGCCTGGGAAAGTCTGTGCTCATTCTTTAGCCTCTTGGGATCCTAAGTCTTGCTGCTCTCAGGAACAAGCCCTGGAGCTGCCAGTGACTTAATGGGTGCCCCAAACCTGCTTTAACTCTTGTGCGCTGGCCTCTGAGTTGTATGTCTTGTGGGGGGTGGGGGAGGGGCTTCTTCCTCTCGCGTTTTAGTGAGAGCTGTTTCACCCCTTTAGAGCGTGGAAATGCCCAGATTCCACATACCTTCAATGCTGCACCCTGTTGTGGGGTCTCTTTGTTTGTCTGGATTCATTTTTATGTCCCCTTGAGGAGTCCTGTATGCTTTGGTTAGGAGAGATCAAGCTGCTGCTCCTTACTCTGCCGCCATCTTAACTGGAAGACCTATTCACTTTTTAATGCCCAACTCATGTAGTCTCCTCTAAGAAGCCTTCCTGATTTCCCTAGTCAATATATTCTCTTTTGATTTTCTCCTCTTCTTTATATAGCACTTCTTTTTGCACCTTTCTAGTGCATTTATTCTGGATTATTTTGTATTTACTTATATATGAATCAGCTTTGGGGCCAGGAAATCTTGGTTTTAAGTCATTCCTCTGGCACCTATGGGCTTTCTGACAATTGTCAAGCCACTTAACATCTCAGTGCTCCATGCGACTCTCTAAGATTATCAGTTCCATTTGCCATTCAACAGTGATAGATAGAGTTTATTTACTCCAATGAAATCATAGTTCCAGTCCCAAAAAAGTCCCTCTAGATTATAAATTCTATGAAGACAGAGACTTATTTATATCTTATTTATATAAATACATATTTATATATCTTATTTAAATTGCTTTTGTGAAGATGGAATGAACTCTACCCTGCCCATTTTTACACATCCCACTTATCCCTAAGTATGGGGAGGTCTGAGACCCAAGTGTATGAAAGTGGGTGACAAATTATTAGAATTGACTGACTGCCCTTGGACAGTCCTAAGCAAAGTCTTTGTTGTAATTGACGCACTTAAAATGAGAGGAAGGCATAGGAAGTGACAAAAGGAATGGTCTTTATAAATTGCAAGAACTTCCTGGGATGATCTTTTTCCTTAAACTGGACCCTGGAGAAGCTCTGGCTGAGGACCTTGTATTGCTTAATATTTCTCCTTAGAACTACCCCATGGATGAGTGAAAGGGCTGACTCCCTTCCTTGGGCTTTTGGAGGGGCCCCTCATCTGGAGAAGGCCTAGTGGCTAAAACCCTTGTTAATGGACCCTTAGGCCCTCTGGCTAGGGCTACTGGAGCCCTGAATGAGTAAGCCACGGCTTGAGTATATAGTCAAGCTCCTTAAGCTAGATCTCTTACTCCATCCTCTCTCTGAAATTCTTACTTTCAATCTTTCCCTCTTTTATAAATAAATTGCTAAAAAAAATTATTTGGAATTAATTAATTAATTAATTTTCTGAATGAAATTCAACCACCCTATTAAATATTTAGTCCAACCATAATTTTACCTCTTTATACTTTGCATACAGTGGGCATTGATAAGTATTTGTTGAATTACTGTATCCTGCAAAAAAAAGGTACTAGTTTGGGATGCTTCTCTTCTCTACATAGCAAATAACTTCTATTTACCCTTCTAAGAGATGGAGTCTGGAAAATGGCAATTAATAAATTAGTAGGACTGTGGAAGAAAAGCTAAGAGGAAGGCAGTCATAATAGCACCTTTGATTGAAAACTGCTTCAGAATGGGCTGCAGAATCTTCTTAGATATACAGAAATAACAGGCTGATAAAGCTGGGCCAACTAATCAATATAGTCCTTAATAAACCTTAGAGATCACTATTTTAGAATATAATCTAATAATAATAAGTACAATAGGGAGAACTCCAGTCTTTTTTGTGAGAAAATATTTTTCTGAAATGCTGAGATCCTGGGCCAAAGCAGCAACTTTCATTAATAAAATGATTCAATAGAAATACCTGGATACCTGGAGGATTCTAGAGTGAGTGGGTATGGTGGGGGTGGAGGGTGGGGTAAGAAAAGAGAGGGAGAGAGAGACACACACACAGATACATAGAGAATCTATTACACACTTATGATTAGGCTGGCATTTTGCTAAGCACTGGGGATATAAAATAAAAGCCAACAAGAGAGCCTTTACCCTCAAGGAGATTACATTCTAATAGAGAAAGAAAACTCATAAAGAATAACTAGAAAGGGGAGGGGAGAGACCCATGTTTGGGCAAATATGGTGAAGTCTAGAAACTGAATTGAGCTTGGAGTGAGGTGTGCATAGCTGGGGCCCCTTGTGAAATGGCAGTCTGGGTAAGGAACTCATTGATTTAACAGATCAAGTTCCATTATAAACCAGCTGATTGTGATTAACCTGCTGGGTGCCTCTGATCCAGAAGATGTTAAGAACTCCAGCTAAGAGCATGGAGATTTTTAGATGGTAGGTGCTATAAAAACACCAGATTGCTATCTGCAGGGTTCCTGTAAATTCCTTTCTGATTCACATATCTTGTGAAATGTGGTAATGTGGCATGGCAGAGACCAAAAATATACTTCACTCATCAGAATGCAAAATGGAAACAGGTGGGAGGCAGGGGAAAGGATTTGTATTTTCTCATGCATGGCTTCACCACTGCTTCTTACATCGGGTTTGGAAATTAGGTGGTATTAGATAATCTCTTACACACAAACCCTTCACTACCTATACTTGCCACTCTCTGAACATGCCTTGACCCTTCTTACCTCTGTACTTTTGTTTGTGCCAATGCTTCTTCTTGCCCCTCCCCTAACCAATATCATATCCATCTTTCAGGATACAGCTCAAGTGATATTTCTTCCACAGAATGGTTTCCCTCACCACTGCCCACTGGAAGCTATCTCTCACTCCTTGGAAGTTGTGCTTTGTTGAAACTACACAAATGATAACTACCATATATTGACATGGATTAAAGTTTCTCTGTGTCCTTGTGTTATCTCTTCAACTAGATGAATTTTGATTAACTTACTATGGGTCTTTGATCTAGAAGATGAAGCTCAACAGTAGGGGACTGTGTCCTAAACTTTTATCTACTTCCTCCATAGCACCTAGCAGAGTGGTCTAGAACTAGCAGGTACTCAATAAACACATGGATTTTTTTGTGGGATGGGAGGAGGTTGGGGCTTCCTTTGTCAACCAGGATAGAAATGTAGCAGTTATTCATAGACCAGAGGCCAAAACTGGCAGGCAGAAAAGCTTTAGCCTGCTCTGGTTTTCTAACCAGTTGACCCCTCCTTATATAGAATAGGTGGCACTCTGCTCCTCGAGGCTCACCATATTTGTGACAGAGAGTGTGGATACAATATCAGCTTTAACCCTTTTGCAGCTCTGAACTCAAATGATCCACTAGTCCTAGTCTCCTGAGTACAGGGACTACACATACCAGTTTTTACTAAACACAAGAGGGGAAAGAAGGAAGGAAGGAAGGAAGGAAGGAAGGAAGGAAGGAAGGAAGGAAGGAAGGAAG
>NW_025360110.1:0-6463 GCF_016433145.1 Gracilinanus agilis | reverse complement strand
TCTCTCTCTCTCTCTCTCTCTCTCTCTCTCTCTCTCTCTCTTCCTCACCTCCAGTGAGGGAGCTTTTCCCTCTTATATTGCTAATTGGCTACTCTATATAAATCTTGTGTGTACCTATTTATTTACTTGTAATCTCTCCCACCCCACAATTACAATTAATTAAAAAGACAACACAAAAGAACAATAGAACTCAGGTCAAATACAAGAAGCAATGCTGATATCACACAATCAGAATTTGAGCTCACAGCCTTCCTTTCTGCTAATAAGATAAGCAACAAATCAATCATTAACTGAAAAAAATGGAAAATGATGTGCCACCAGCCCCAAACATACAATTTGTCAATTTGGGTTAACTGTTTTCCTGGAATGTACTTTGCTGGCAGTTGGAGTATTTTCTGGGAAGTGTTTTATAACAAACAAAATATATTAACAGAATTTTTAAAAATGAATGAGACAGCAATAGAGCTTAGCAGTAGATGACTACTTCTGTCCTCTCCCACTGTCCCCCTGCCCTCTTATTGTGATTATTTTAAAAAACCCTTACCTTCTGTCTTGGGATTGATACTAAGCATTGATTGATTCCAAGACAGAGGAGTGGAAAGGGCTAGGCAAATGGGGTTAAACAACTTGCCCAGGGTCACAGCGTCTGAGCCCACATTTGAACCCAGGTCCCCTGATTCTAGGATTGGCACTCTATCCACTGAGCCACCTAGCTGCCCCTGCCATATCCTCTTAAATTAGGAAATATCAGAATGTTTTTGGTATACATGGAATCTGCCAGGAAAGCTCAAGCTGGAAGAACTATGTAATGGAAAATCAGAATAGTTGCTTTGTCATTATGCCATCCTTTCAACTCTATTCCATCTAGAAAATGATTTGTTTCATGAGTCTGATAAGCCCTCACCTAGACTTCATCAGAAACAGGATTAAATGCATTGCCAAGGAAACCAGCCATTGTCTCATAACTAGCAACAGTGAGGGCTAAATCCGAGCAGGTCTTTGACTGTAGGTAGCTTCTCAGCGGGGTGGTCTGGACTGGGAAATTGGATTGTGCCTCTTCAGAGACTCAAGTGACCTACTCTACAAACCCTTTTTGTTTAGATTTGGATGAAAGGAGGCCATTTTTTCTTTCAGAATACTTAGCCCCTGGCAGAAGGGAATGTTTTCCTGGGTCCTTGAAGGACATTTTTAATAGATTGTTTCTATTTTTAAAAATTCACAGTGAACGAGTACTTGACTCTTATCCAAGGATGCAGAATTTGGGACTCAGTATTTAGATTCAGTCTCTTCTGGAGAAATGATACTAGTGTTACTCTGTTTCCTGACTCTAACAATCTGAATGATTCAACATATTTCTGGAGGGGTTTCTGACCTTTTTCACCAAGCTCCATGGAAATATCATTCTAGCAAAGCTCAGCTAGTGCATCGTTTGTGATGGACATTGACAAACTGGACAGTGTCCAGAGGAGGGCAACTGGTATGATGAAACTGGTATGATCAAGTTTATGTGACCTTTGGTTGAAGGAACAGAAGATGCGTGTAGTCTGATGGAAGAACAGGGCAGAACCTGAAAACCATCTTTGAGTATTTGTAGGCTTTCATCTGAAGGAGGGAGCAAACTTGTTTTGCTTTTTGCCCGAGGGAAGAATCGAGAGAGATAGGTAGAAGATGAGAAGAGATAAATTTAGTCTTGATGTCAGAACAAAATTTCTTAAAATTAGAATTGGTCCAGAATGGGATGAGCTGTCATGGGTTCCCCCCTCATTAGAGACCTCGAAACAGATGCTTGATGATCACTTGTTAGGCATGATGTAGTAAGGATTCTTTTTTTTCAGATGTAGATTGGAGCAGGTGGCCACAGAGTTCCCCTTAATTCTGAAATGCTATAGTTCAGAGACCATCCTTGCTGTTACAGAAACCAAGAGAGTGAAATGTACCTATAATCTGGATTAATTAAAATAAGGGAGAGTGATAGATGAACCTCATAGTTCATTATTTCTAAATTTCTATCCACCGTAGCCCATTGTCTCTGATTCTCATAAATACTCTGTGAAATAAGTATTACAGATATTATTACCATTTTATAGATGAGGAAACTAAGGAAGAAAGTTGTCAATGAGTCACACAGCTAATGATGGTCAGAAATAGGACTTAAACTTAGATCTCTCCTCTCAGTTCAATTCTCTTATCCCATACAACACCCAGCACAGGGTTAGGCAATTGATAAAGATTTGTTCATTGATTTAGTCTTGTCTTTTGACATCTTGTCAGCTACCCTCTGGAGACACTTTACTTCATCCACCCCTCCCTGTCAATTGCCTCTTAGCTTGATCATTGCTGCGGCCCCTTAATCGGTTTTCCAGACTCCGTTCCAGTCCATCCTAGGTACTGCTGTCAAAATATTTTTTCCTTAGTCACAGATATGACTAGCCCAATGATGGTACACCTTTTAGAGACCTAGTGCCCAAATTGCAACCCTCACTCAACAGGAGAGGGAGAAAGCTCCTACTGGGCTGTTGGGCAGAGGGGTGGGTGATATGAAAAATATCCTCAGAGATTGGTAGAGAGGGGGAAGGGGGGCAGCCCCCTCTGACACACTTGCCATAGGTTTGCCAACACAGGATTCGATCATTTCCTTATCCAATCAACACGAGTGGCTCCCTAGTACCTCTATGATAAAGTACAAATACCTCTGTTTATCTTGTAAGCCCTATCTAAATTGGTCCTCATATTTCTTTCCAGACTCATTGGACATTAGCCATCATCTCTTATTTTCTAATTCAGATAAATTTCTCCTTCTCAGTATTCCTAATATGTCACCCCATCTCCTATCTCCATAACTTTGCACTGGCTGTCCCCAGCTCACACCTGGAATTCATTCCCCCTTTACATCTATGTCATAGATTTCTTTCTTTAAATTTCTTTTCTTGCTTTAAAATGAAGCCTTTCCTGATCTTCTGCAACTTCTTGTGCCCTCCCTCCTAACTACCTTGTATTTAACTACTTTATATGAATTTGTATTTATTAAATTTATGCTGCACATATTTTCATGTGTACTTGTTGTCTCCTACCTCCCCCCCCCCATTAGAATATAAGCTCGTTTCAAATAGGGATTGTTTCATTCTTTGTACATGCATTCCCAGCTCCTAGTACGGTGACTTCTGGACAGCAGGCACTTAATAAATACTTGTTGATTGCTTCATTGAGGGGTGTTAGGGGTCCCTGACCTATATCAGAGATGCTAGAATCACAGGAGAGGCTTCCTTAGTCCTGCCACTGCTATAGGAGGAGCTGGAGCTGGGACTTACTCAGCACTTCCCTTCTCTTGGCATTTGGGAACTACTTGCAGGGGGAAAGCCTTGGCTGAGAGAAAACAACAATCCTAAGGGCTAGTGATCAACTGGGCGGTGGCTTGGTGCTAAGGCAGTTGACCTGCTATATAAAAAGTTTTTCCAACAACTGCTTGAACACATGGTTCTGATGGGGATATTATTGGGGATGTAGACACTAAACGGTAACTCTAGTCCAACTATCAATAATATGGAATTAGGTCTTGATCAATGATACATGTAAAACCCAGTGGAACTGTGCGTCAGCTAAGGGGGATTCAGGGGGTTTGGGGAGAGGGAAAGAACATGAAATGTAATTATGGGAAAATATTCAAAATAAAAATATAATTAAAAAACTTTTTTCCAACAATACTGGTGAAGCCTAGTGGTAGATAAAAGCATCATCTACAGACAGTAAGATAGAGGTAGATAAAGGAATAATGTCTTTGTTGCTGTTCAGTGATTTTCAGTCATTTCTGACTCTTTGTTACCTCTTTTGGGGTTTTCTTGACAGAGACACTGGAGAGGTTTGCCCATTTCCTTCTCCAACTCATTTTACAGATGAGAACATGGAGGAGGAGAACAGGGTGAAGTGACTTGCCCAGGGTCACACAGTTAGCACATGTCTGAGGCTGGATTTAAACTCAGGTTTTCCTGAATTGAGACCAGATTCTACTGTGCCATCTAGCTGCCCACAACAATAACCTAGGCTACCTTTAAGGAGACTCATCTAGTACTACTTTTCCTAAAGGCTCGTGGAAAATTGGTAGTTTCTTCAACTCTTGATTTATTACTGTGAGTTTATAGATGGCTCAGAAAAAACAAATTGAGAGAGAAGTAGAAAGTGGTTGAACGTTCATTTCCAACTCATTTTAAATGTCCTGGAAAATGCTGGTAATTTGAGATTTTCCCTAACGCTCCAGCCAGGAAATGTCCACATTTCCTTTATTTTTCTACAAGAATGATAATGACTACTCACTTTTTATTATAATGCAAAATTTAACTGAGCATTTTTTCATAAGAACCCCTTAAAGTAGATCATGTGAGTATCGTTATCCCTCAATACATGAAAGACCAGAGGAGAGAAGAAATCTGGCCAAGATCATGGGCTAAAAGGAGATAGACTTCAAACTCAAGCCCCTGACTTCTAGTACCAAGCTCAGTTCTCTTTACTCTCCAAAACACTGCCTCCCCCATTCAGGATCCTTTAAGGGAACTACTTGGGGTACAGGAAAAAGAATCAAAATGCAGGAAACAAGAGATGCTTTAGCATGAATGGTTTATTGATTTTGCCCAAGTTAATAAGAAAGTGAAAATACTGCTTTATGGAAAAATGCGACACTATTAGCTCCATGAAAGGTGGTCCTTTCTCTCCTTCCAACCTATTTATTGCTGTTGCCACAGAGAATAATGATATTTGTTTAGTCCTTTGGGTTGCTGACTACAGCTGTAGTCGAATAGGAGTATGGACTCAGGAGGGCAGCAATGGTGTAATGACGATGGCCAGCATCATTGGCCTTGAACACCACCTAGAGAGGAAAGCAACCATCATTAGAATTAGTGAGTGGTGTAAAAATTAAAATTAATATATAATAATAACTTTAAATATTATGTTTTTATAAGATTTATTAATCATCACTAGAAGTAAAGGAATAAATAACAAAATAAAACCACATGCCAAGCTAATCTACCTGTTCAAAAGTCCTGCGTTCACAGCAGCCCTCATTGCAAGAGAAGAGAGCTAGCCCCGGAAATCCACTGAATTTATCCCCTGTCTACATCAGTATGTAAGGATAGGAAGTTAGTGGGCTCCTGGGTAATGTAGCTTTAAAAGTACAAAATTTTCAATAACACAGTGGGGAGTGAATAATATGGAGGATCAGTTCAAAGTCTAAGTGGCAGAAGCTTTCATGTTCTTCCCCGTCATTTCCAGACCTTTTCACAGTATAAGGACTTTTCCTAATAAGAAGAGCAATGAGAAAATGAAATAAAGTAGTGAAGGTCCTATAGACAGAATTTGTGAAGGAGAAAGTTGGAGGAAAAACATGCTGGAAGTAATCTATTCATGTTGCAAGTATAAGCTGGATGATGGGGCCTCTGCAGTTCTTTTTAACTCTGACATTCTGTAACTGAGAGATTACCGAGAGGATAATGGGCCATTAATTTATTGACTATAGTCAATAAATTGATTTTTCATCCTGGAGCCCAGTCTCTTGGCATTTTATTAGTTACAGATTTACAATCAAATGGCCTGGGGGACTCAGAGAATAGAGTCCAACCTGGAGTTAGGAGGACCTAGGTTCGAATCTGGCATCAGACACTTCCTAAATGTGTGATGGTTACTTAATTTCATTTGTCTAGCCCTTGTCTTTCTGTCTTACAATTATTACCAAGATAGAAAGAAAGGATTAAAAAGATGAAAATTGAGTTACCCCCTGCACACATTTAGTAATCCAGGAACTCTGGATGAAGTCTATGGAGATGGCAGAAGGCAAACCAGACTTTTATTTCTAGCCTGACAATAAACCTTATAAAGCTAATATCTAGTTATAATCTTACATATGCCTATGCTAGAGAGATATTTAGTTGTATTTGACTTATTTAATCTTCATTAGATATTCTTAGATATTTTTTATTGGACAGTCATGTACCTATTTTACATGGCATGGCTACCTCTGAATGGGGACAAAAAGATAGATAACCTTTTTCAGGTTCCTCTCTGTCCTGTCCATTATACTATGTTGATTCTGATGCCAGAAACATTGGATTTGAAGAAGTTTGGGGTTCCAATCCTGATCCTGCTACATGATACCTGTGTGCAAGTCATTTCCCTACCCTGAGACTGCATATTTCCTTATCTGTAAAAACAAGAGGGTGGATTGGATGATCTTTAATATCCTTTCCAGCTCTAAATCATCTCATGACACCATAAACATTAAGCCCACTGGCTACTAAATCTTGTACCTTTTAGCTGAATTTCTTACAGACTTTCTCCTTTCCTTTCCTTTCCTTTCCTTTCCTTTCCTTTCCTTTCCTTTCCTTTCCTTTCCTTTCCTTTCCTTTCCTTTCCTTTCCTTTCCTTTCCTTTCCTTTCCTTTCCTTTCCTTTCCTTTCCTTTCCTTTCCTTTCCTTTC
>NW_025360109.1:0-1487 GCF_016433145.1 Gracilinanus agilis | reverse complement strand
TGTGTATAAGAGACAGAGAGAGAGAGAGAGAGAGAGAGAGAGAGAGAGAGAGAGAGACTGGGGATGTGGCTGTGGTTTTTCCCAGGCACATCACAGGGATAAAAGTTCTCCTCCACCTAAGCACCAAGGCATCCCTGGCAGCTTCTGTAATTGGGATTCCTGTACTAGAATCACCAGGAACCAGGGAGGGAGTGCTGATAAAAGTTTAATAAATGGATCTCCAAAAACACAAAAAGAAGGAAAATGTGCCCAGTGGACACATTTTTAAACTTATTTTACATTTTTAACATTTTCTCCATCACTTTCTAAAGCCCCTAGATGATCAACAAAACAATGCAAGTCAAGCCCTGACTTGTGGCGTTTGTCAATTTTCAAGGTGGAAATCCTCACACTGAAAAATTTAACAATCATCTCCAAAGCTAGTACTAACTGATTCCTGGAAACCTCTACTAGAATCTAGTGATGACTGTATTTTCTCTTCCATCATTTTTGCCAGGAGAGCCATTTAGCATGGAAACTCCTCACCTAGCATAGCTCAAGAATGGGAACCCCATCAGACAAAAGGGGGAAATGGAGTCAAAGAATCCAGGGAGCTAAAGAGTTTCCCAGAAACCCAACTTAAATTTCAAAATCCAGTGCTAGCAGACAACCTTAGGGGAAATGTCTTCTTCCTCCACAATCTAGTGGATGACAAATTGGAAGACCTAAGCTGACTCCCTGCTTCAGATACTTAGTATGCAGCAAGCCATTTCATTTCTCTGTCTCCCCATCCATTTCTTTGTTAGATAATAATAATAGCTAGTATTTACAAAGCCTATTTTTAAAATCCTTATCTTTATATCAGTTCTAAGCAGAGGAATGGCAAGGATAGGCAATGGAGGTTAAGTGACTTGTTCAGGGTCACACAAGAGAGGAAGTATCTGAGGCCAGATTTGAACCTCCAAAAACACAAACAGAAAGAAAATATGCCTAGTGAACATGCTTTTAAATCTAATTTACATTTTTAACATTTTCTCCATCACTTTCTAAAGTCTAGATGATCAAACATTTTTTAACTCTTGCCTTTTGTCTTTGTATCAGTTCTAAGACAGAGGAACTGACAAGGGGTAGGCAGTAGGAGTTGAGTGTCTTGCCTAAAGTCACCCAGCAAGAAAGTATTGGAGGCCAGATTTGAACCTAGGTCCTCCCAACTCCAGATCTACTGCTCTATCCACTACTACCTAAGGTTTGCAATACACTTTACAAATATCTTGTCATCACAACAACCCTGGGAGGTAGGTACTATTATTATTCCCATTTTACAGATGAGAAAACTGAGGTAAGCAGAAGTTACATGACTTGCCCAGAATGACACAGCTGAAAGTATGAGTCCAGATTTGAAGTCAGGTTTTCCTGAGTCCAGGTCCAGTCTTGGGCTACTTAGTTGCCTGGATCACTTTTCCTAATCTCTCTCTCTCTCTCTCTCTCTCTCTCTCTCTCTCTCTCTC
>NW_025360108.1:0-2375 GCF_016433145.1 Gracilinanus agilis | reverse complement strand
TCTCTCTCTCTCTTTCTTTTTCTTTCTTTCTTTCTTTCTTTCTTTCTTTCTTTCTTTCTTTCTTTCTTTCTTTCTTTCTTTCTTTCTTTCTTTCTTTCTTCATCTAATTATGCCAACACATTTAGACTTTTTTGTCTTTTGTAAATTCATAGATTTTAATCCATTAGCAAATATGAAATTTCCTTAATTTTTTTCAATTATATATGGAACTTAATGTTGTAGGTTATATAACAGAATGGTAGTACAAATATTGAGTTTCCATTTTTAAGTCTATTTGAGTCCTTGAATTATACATTCTCTCTACTATCTTGGTTTCTTCATTAGTAAGTCTTACTGAATCTTCAAATTGATAGGTATCTGTTATTACAGAAGTCATTTTGATAAGTCAAAATGGCTATATGACAGAGAAAGAGTTCACTGATTAGCTACTTGGGTACCTACTGCTTACCTGGTAAGAGACCTGGCTCTTTATCTAGACATAATGATTTCCAGCTGCTATGTTTAGCATCAGGTCAAAATTTCTAGCAAGAGCAAGAACTATTTCACTCTCTTCTATTGAATCAAGTTGGAGAATTGGGTATGACAGAAAAATTGCAAGAAGTGTTTCTTGCCTTTTGATTTCCTTCCTATGAAGACAGCCTTTCATTGAAAAGAACAATGATCATAGTTAGCAGAAGTATATCTCACATGGATATAGGCCTAGGATAAAATACAGAGCAAGATCTTTCTTTGCTCCAAGTACCAGCAGTCTTCAATTTGATAGGCACACAGAATTCTTTCTATATTGCTTGCCAATATACCCATCTATATTTATTCCACTTTGTGTATTTAAGTGTAGGCAGACACACATATGTGGAACATGGTTATTATACTTTAATCTTAAATTTGATACTGTAAGCTCAGCAAATTAATATTACTTTGATACTGCTTCATCTCTAAATCATAATAACCACGTACAGAAAGAAATAATGGACCTTTTTTCATCCCTTCCACAATTAGTGACTTTTCTCTGAGGTTACTTCCTATTTACAAACTCTTTATATCTTTCTGCGTATAGTTGTTTGCTTGTTTTATTCTCAATCTGAATACTTCAAAGCAAGGACCATGTTTTTCATTTTCCTTGCATCCTCAATATTTAGCACTGATATAGTATTCAATAAATATTTGTTGCCTTTTTATCAGAGGACATACTAAGTATTCTAAATCTTTTATAAAATTAAATTCTCTTTTACAGGATATCAGTTGTTAAACTATAGCTTCATAATGATTTTATCTGTCACTATCTATCTTCAATACAATACTTATTTTGTTCTGTTATCCATGCTACTACCTTCTCTTTATTTGGGAAAAAAATAACTTTTCTTTTTTCCCTGATAATTTTAGTATTCCTTCATCCTTCATTTTGTTTGCTATTCCTTACCTTATAATCCCCTATTTTATCCAATTTTATATCTAATAGTTTCATTTTCTTCTTTTTCATCTAGGAACTGATATTTATGACCTCTTCCATTTAGTTAATTGGATAGATTCTCTCTGATTAAATTCAATGACTATTTTACTGTATTCCTAGGACTTTCTAACAGTTATAGTGTGCTCTAGAATCATATTCATTCATTATTACAAATCACAGAATGGTGAAGTAGGTTACTATGATTTTTCTTCATTTCACAGAGGATGAAATAATCAAATTGTTTTAAGGTAATAAACCACCTTATATGGCAGGTTGAGTCTTAGATCAATCAAATTTTCTTCATATCCAAATGATTTCTTGGTAGCTAGTTAGCAACTTACTGGATAACTATTACACATATATTCTTTGAAGTATTTCTTTGAATTTGGAATAAAAGCCAACTGCAGTCCAGTCATTCAAATATCTCAATAAGTGCCTCCAACAGGAAAAAAGCCGAGGTAAACAACTTGTTTTGTTAGATAAGGAAGATGAAAATTACTTTGCTTTAGATATACTGAATCTCTTAAATTTGTAGTAACAGAGAATTCTATCATAAAGGCATCATTAAGTTGTGATACTTTTGTAAGAATATCCTTAACCATACACTTTGGATGACATGATATCAACATCCAAGGCTAACTATGATAATTCATTTATATACAACTTTTACAGAGTATCTTCTTCCTAACAACTTTACAAGGAAAGTAGCATGCATATTATTATGCCTTTTTTACAGATGAGACAGCTGAGTCTTATAGAGATGAAGTAGCATGCCAAGGTAACCTAAAAAAATACACATGTTGTGGAGAGGAGGCCAACATGTACTTTTAGAGTGAGTTTTTTCATCTGGGAATTCCCTACACCAATGAAATCACAAATCCAATCTCTCTCTCTCTCTCTCTCTCTCTCTCTCTCTCTCTCTCTC
>NW_025360107.1:0-3754 GCF_016433145.1 Gracilinanus agilis | reverse complement strand
CGGTCACAGCCTGCGACGCGGCGCCCACAGCAGCAGCAGGAGCGCCCGAGAGGAGGCAGCAGCGCCGTGCAGCGCACGGCTGGGCAGGACAGGGCAGGGCTGGGCAGGCAGCAGGCAGGGCAGGGCAGGGCTGGGCTGGGCTGGGCTGGGCTGGGCTGGGCTGGGCTGGGCTGGGCAGTGTGCGCCGAAGGGAACACCACCGAGGCGAGAGGGAGAGGACTCGCTGCCTCTGACTTTGACTCGGTTCCATCTCCCTCCTGACTGGGTGACCTTGGGCAAGTCTCTTCCCTTCCCCAGCGTAGGACCTTCAGCTGCAGCCCTAAATCTAGGCGGAGCTTTGCGTTGGAAGCCTGGTGACCTGGGTTTGGATGGTGGCTTTGCCCTTTCCCGCTTGCTGTGACCTTGGGTAGGTCAATTAACTTCCGTGGGCCTCAGTTTCCTCATCTGTCAAATGAGGGCCTGGTTTCATGGCCTTCGAGGCCTGTTTAAGACCTTGAACTTTATCTGCCTTTGAAGCTCTTTCCTCCCAACAGCGTCCAGAGGGAGGCTGCCAGGATGCTCGGCTCCCATTGCAGAGAGAGGAGAAGCAACTTGGCTAAGGTCACCGGGCTCCGGGACTCACCAGCTGCACTGAGAGCCACTGAGGGCTCCTTCTGACTGTCCCCCTCTCTACTGTCACCAGTTAGGAATTCACAGGGAGGGGGCAGCTGGGTGGCTCAGTGGATAGAGCATTAGATCTGGAGGCAGGAGGTCCTGGGTTCCAATCTGGCCTCCAATACTTCCTAGCTGGGTGGCCCTGGGCACCCCCTTTGCCTAGCCCTTAACGGCTTCTCTGCTTTGGAACCAACGTCCAGCACTGAGTCCAAGAGGGAAGGTTAGGGTTGGGGGAGGGGGAGGGCCTTCTGAGGTCTTCTGGCCCAACACTTTTCACATTTTACAAATCGGGGAACCGAGGCTCAGTAGGAAGGCCAGGATCCCAGGCTTTCCTTCCTCTCAGGCCCCCCCGGGGGCCCTTCTTTGGATCCCGGGACTTTGCAGCAGGCTTGGGGCTTGGGCCATGGTAGCTGCTGAATAAATAAATAAATATCTGTTGACTGGGAGATCCTGAGCTGGAAGAAGACTCAGCCAGAACTCCAGAAGAAGAAACTGACTTGGGGGGGGGGGAGCCCCGCCCCCATCTAGTCAATGACAGGGTCGGAACTTGAACCCAGGCTCTCAGACTCCCAAGCGGGAACTCTCTGCCCAGGGCCCCTGGGTGCCAAGATGCCCCATCAGGAGCTGCTTCCCGTGCCCAAATGCCAAAGGGGGGAGGGGAGGAGCTTCCTTCAGGTTCCTGGAAGCAAGGGCAATTCCCCCACATTTTCCTCTCACTAACCAGGAACTTTGGGGGACCCCCCAAGAGGAGGGACTCGTTTCATGCTTCCCTTCTGGAGGATGCCGGGGAGGAAGGAATCATTTGTCCCTCCTCTAACTCTGGCTCACGCCACCTCTGGGACTCAGGGACGTGACTCCCTCAGCCTCAGTTTCCTTTATGTAAAATAAGCAGTTTAGACTTGCTGCCCAATGAGGTTCCTTTCAGTTCTCAATCTAGTGGATCCGAGGGGCCCCTCTCACCCGACACTCTGCTCGGTTGCTGAGGAAGACCCAGATCTAATCTAGGATGGAAAGTTCTTCGTATCTTCAGCACTTGAAGTATCCTAGGTACTTGAAGTATCCTAGGTACTTGAAGTATCCCCCTGTTTTAAGTACTTTCCCTATCACTTTCTTATTGGCAATTGAACCAGTTTAACCCCATTGTTTCCCTTGATTACCTTCAGGTATCTTAAGGATTCTAGTTATGTAAGGAATGGCCTGGTTTAGCCCCATTATTTCCCTTGATTACCCCCATGCATTTGGAGGACTCGAGGCATCTTAATAGCATGTTTATACTCCCATTCTAAGCACTCCTGGGCTTCCCCAGGGCCCCTGGAGCCAGCTCCCAACCCCTCCACCACTTCCTTTGGAGGCCCCACTCCACTCTCAAGGAATTTCCCTCCACCTTCCAAGTCTTCCTCCTCTCCTTCCTCTCTAGGTTTTTTACTTGTGGGGAATTCTCTCTCAGGTCTGGGGGGACTGCAGCTGAGGTCCCTTACAACTCTGAAATTCTGTGGATAAGCCCTCCTCCCCGATAGTCTATGTATGAAGAAACTGAGGTAAACAGAGATGAAGTGACTTGTCTGGGCATCACACAGCTAGTAGGTGTTAGAGGTAGGATTTGAACTCAGGTCTTTCCGACTCCAAATCGGGTTTGATCTTGCCACCGTATCACAGTGAAAGTATAAGGCTGTTCTTCTCTCCTCATCTTATCCCCATATTCCCTTCAGCCCTGCCCTTATCCTCTAGTCTTAATTTGGGTATCTAGTTTGTCCCACTGCTCTCCTTTTACAGATGAGGGAGAACACTAGAAATGTTGAAGTGACTTGCCTAGGGTCATATAGCTAGTTAGAGGCTAGATTAGAACCCAGGTCCTCCTGACTCGCTCTCTCCACTAATCCATTCTGGCACTCTGGCTGCTGGTATTTCCTTGGCAGAGAAGAGCAGGCAGTCTCTAGAACCCAAGATGCCATCCTGCAGAGAACCTTCTCTAACACACATCAAACTTCACTAAAGGCATTGTTTCCCCCTTAAACTTTGGCTCTGTTTGTCTCTGTTGCTAATGACTAAGAGTCAGAAGGCAGATTTAGATACTAGCCTTGACACCACCAGTGAGCTAGCTAACAATGTGGAGGTCTCACTTTCTAAAACAGGTATAATGAGCTGGCAGTTACTCACAGAAGCCATGTGAAGACAGAGTAGCTCTTGCTTAGCAAATCATTTAACTCTCCTGTGCCTCATTTTACTCAACTGTAAGAAGAAGAGGCTGGGACTCTGAGGTCCTTTTCAGCCCTATATTCATACATGTTTATTGACTGTTTATTGACCGACCACATTCCTTGATGGCACAACCCGACCATGGATCTAACCAGTGAGGACTGCTCTAGTCAGGAAGATGAGAAGAATATTTGTGAAAGAGGTCATCATCCTGAGGAGCCAGAGTCGATAAATATCTGCCAAATGAGGGGGTTGGACAAATTGATCTCTAATGGCCCTGGGTTCTCTTCTACCTCTAACAGTTTGTGAATCTCTATAGTTGTGTAAAGTGGGCAGTGATCAAGTTACCAGGAAAATGGGGCTATGGGGAAAGCCTGAGCTCTGGAGTTAAGGAACCTGGGTTCAAAACCCTGCTCGGTCCCTTCTCCCTGGGTGACCTCTTAACTTTTCTGGTTCTTGTTTGCCCCAGTTATAAAAGGAGGGCTTGGACTCCAGGAGCTCTATGGACCCTTCAAGATTCAAAGTTATGGATCTTCCTAGGAATTCTCACAAGGTCCTTTTATGTCAGTGGAGGCATCAGCATATAAAAGAAACGGAGGGGAGCATCCCTGGTGGGGACTGGACTAGGAATGATGGAGAAGGCCAAAGGAGTGCAGCCTAGTGAGAAATGAAGAGGTGGCTGGCCTCCTAAATGGAGATTCTGAGACAAGCCTTCCAAAGTCCCATCAGAGAAGGAGCTCCGGGGCCAGAGGATGCCTCTGCAGCGAGTTTGAGAACCCTAGAATCATGCTGTTGGAACCATTAAATTTCTTCTGCTCTAGCACAAAGTTCTAGTTGCCCAACCTTAGTTATGCTGCTGCTGCCTCCAAAGCTTCCCCATGGCCTACCAAAAGTCTGGTTTCCT
>NW_025360106.1:0-1282 GCF_016433145.1 Gracilinanus agilis | reverse complement strand
TATATATATATATATAAAGAGAGAGATGATAGAGTATGTAACTTGGATCTACCAAGTTATTCTTATTGTTATTATTATATTTATTATTATTGTTATTTCACTTTGGTTTCCAGTTTTTTAAAAGGTTATTAATCAGCTGGAGAATCTCCATAGGTTGGCCACCAGGACAGTGGAATTAAGTTCAAATCCCAGCTCTTTCATTTCCTAGTATGATATGTGGCTTCAGAGAAGTCGATAGACACCAGGCCCTAATGTCATTTTTTAGAATTCATGGTGTGGCTCATCTAATCTCTTAAGATCCTTCCAGTATTTGAAAGACCGCCATATGGAAGACTTTAAAATCACTTTGTTTGGCTTCTGAGGAAAGAACAGGGACCAGTGGGCCAAAGTAGCAAAGCAATAATTTATTTATGTTTGATGGTAGAAGAAAAAACAAACATGCAAAACAAAATAAAACAAAAACTAACAAACAAAACAAAACAAAACAAAAAATCCTATCCAAATGGGAGGCAGGTTCCGCCCCTGCTTAGAATTCTTCAAAGAAAGCCTGGAGAACCACTCTTGGGGTTGGCTGAAGAGGGGATTCTGGATCCACCTTAAACTAAAGGGCTTCTGAGGTCTGTTCCAATGCTGAAACTCAGTCACTGTAAAATTCTAGAGCCATGCCTTGAACAGAGATATTCTACACTGGCTATTAGACCATCATTTCATAAATAATAGCACAGTATAATTGAGATGAAACATCAATCAATCAACAAGTATTATTATTAAGTGCTGGGCTCAGGGCAGAGGAGTCAATTCACAAAAACAGTAACAAAAAGTCTGCTCAGAGAACTTGCATTTAAATAAGAGTTTTCAGTACATCTAAAAGGAGAGTAAAAATCAGGGAAGAAAATTCTAAACTAGTCATCAAAGATAGTGAGTAAAGCTACTATAAGGAAGTAGATCCCATCTCTACTTGTGTTTTTTTTCCTTTGTAGCATTGGGAGTATTGATTTGATTATTGTTTCTAGAGCAAAATTAAAAGAAAGCAGTGAAAGTAATTGTCAACTAATGGGCTGGTGTACATATAGGGCTCTGTTTAATATAATTGAAGACCATCTAAAAATGTTTTGGGGAATAGCTCACAAAGTTCCTTCCTCTCCCCTCAATTGTGTTTCAGAAATACAAAGAAATTTAAAAATTTTATATGTGGGTTAATTTTTCCTCTGTTTATTTTTTCCTCCTTCCCTCCCTCCTTCTCTCTCTCTCTCTCTCTCTCTCTCTCTCTCTCTCTCTCTCT
>NW_025360105.1:0-2001 GCF_016433145.1 Gracilinanus agilis | reverse complement strand
GTTTGGCAACCTTCTCTAAGAAGTGGGTACCTATAGTTATTGGAAGTCACACACTATAAAAGTTTAGAGTTCTGAAGTCAGACTATCAGGGTTTGGGAACTGACCCTGACATTTATTCATTGCATGATCTTGAATAAATTATTTATCCTTTTCTGGGCCTTGATTTCTCAATAAAATGAGAGCACTGGAGTAAATGCACTGCATATATTCTTGGGTCTAAATGATTTCTTATTATATTTCTAGTTCTGCTGACTTTCCAAAGCTATGTATATAATGTATCCAAAAATCTGAAGAAAAAGTGAAAAATCAATCATCCATCTTGAATCTGTCTTTAAATGATGTCACAATCCAGAGGATTAAATGACTTTTTTATTTTTAATCTAAATATTTGGCATTGGAAGCTTTAATTTCCAAGAGAAAGGAGGGAAGTATGAGAAGTAGGAGGAGACATACCATAGACAAGGATCAAGAAGGGCTGATTCTTTCTTTATTTCTGTGTCTGTCTGTCTCTATCTCTGGCTATCTCTTTGTCTCTCTGTCTCTGTCTCTCTCTCCCAAACACTCATTAGATTTCTTCATATGTTTCATAGGCTTCTAAAGCAAAACACAACAGATAATGATTTTCTTTTCTCTTCTCTGGTCATTTTCAGAACTAATATGTAATCTTGGGCTTATGCGTTAGTGTGTATCTTTCTTTAACATTCTGTGTTCTGTAATTCCCTCTGAAATCAGTTATAGATATTGGCACTGAATCCCCACTGAGTCTCAGCATGTGACGATGGTTTTAAAAATGTTTCACTTTATAGTTCTCCCCTCCTCAAATCCCCCCACAAAAGAAAATTACCCCAATAGTTACCAGAAAAGGTGATGATAAGTGGTGAGTAATAACTGAAATAAGAGACCCCCTGCCAAAGAAGTAAAGTAAATTCCTTGTTGCTGTTAGTTGTCATTCTTGTTCACCCAGCAGGAAGCCCATTAATAATCCTAATATTGCCCATTAAAAAACTTCATCTATGTTGGTTTATTAGTCATGGAGATTTGATGTCAGCATAATGATGGCAACAGTAGTCAATTTCCCTTTATTGTGTTGGCATTGAGAGCTAAGAAATAGACTTCCATAGCACCATCCTTTAGGGGGGATATATAATGCATGCGCATACATAACTGAACAAAGCAAGTGAGTTCTTTTAACTCTACTGTTTGGCAACATTATATTTGTCAATATATGCCTAATACATAGAGGACATTCAACACATATTTCTTGAACTGAATAGATATTTTTTCCTGTGGTAATTTTCAATTAAATAGACTGATATTAATGAAAACATCTAAAAAGTTTCCTTTCTTTTTAAAAAGCTATTAATTTGTAACATATTAAAAAACTTTTGAGTTCCAAATTCTCTCCCTTCCTTTTTCCTCTCTTTCACTCACTGAGAAGGTAAAAATATTCAGTTATTTCAGTTGTGTTGAAATCTTAAGGAACCATTTGGTATTTTCTTGGTAGAGATATTAAAGGCAACTGAGTTAAGTAACTTGCCCAGAGTCACATAGCTAGTAAGTGTTTGAGGCCAGATTTGAACTTACGAAAGTGAGTTTTCCTGACCCACATTTCTATCAACTGTATTACCTAACTTCCTCATATTATACATGTGAAGCTATGCAAAATATAATTTCATATTATTTCATGTGTGAGGTAAATATTTAGGGGGGCCCTAACTCTGCCCATCTCAGAAAGACTCAACCTACGAGTCCCAAAGTCATATGGTTTGTCTGACAGCCTGATGCTGGGGTCCCCTGGCATCCCAGTATCAATATCCCAGCATCAGGCAAAAGATGTTTGAAAGCCGTTGGTCTAGGATCCAGGGCTGAGAGGAGCTATTGGTTTAAAAAACCAGCTCTAGAAGTATAGAGCTCTCTTTGCTTCCAGACTTGAACCAACTCTCTCTCTCTAGGTTGGCTTCTCTCTCTCTCTCTCTCTCTCTCTCTCTCTCTCTCTCTCTC
>NW_025360104.1:0-9844 GCF_016433145.1 Gracilinanus agilis | reverse complement strand
TATATATATATGGGAATGCTCGTGATTTATGTTGATTTCTTTTATATCCTGAAACACTGATGAAGTTGTTAATTATTTCCACTAGATTTTTAGTTGATTCTTTAGGATTCTGCAGGGATATCATCATACCATCTGCAAAGACTGATGCCTTTGTTTCCTTATTGCCTATTCCAATTCTTTCAATATCATTTTTTCCCCTCTCAATGCAATAGCTAGTACTTCTAGTACAATACTGATTAATGATAATAACAGGCTTCTGTGCCTTACTTCTGGTCATATTGGAAAGGTTTCTGGCGTATCCCCATTACAGATAATGTTTACTGATAGTTTTAGATAATACTACTTATCATTTTAAGGAAAGCTCCATTTATTCCTGTGTTTTCTAGTGTTTTTTATAGGAATGAGATTTTTTTTTTATCAAAAGCTTTTTCTCTTGAGATAATTACATGTTTTCTGCTGATTTTGCTATTGATGTAGCCAATTACTTTGATAGTTTTCCCTACATGGAACCCATCTCTTCATTCTTGGTACAAATACCACTTGATGATAACATACGATATTTGTAATGTGTTACTGTAATTTCCTTGCTAATATTTTACTTAAAATTATTGCATCAATATTAAAGAAAATGGTCTACAGTTTTCCTGTTTTCCTTTTCCTCTTCCTGGTTTAGGTATCAACACCATATTTCTGCCATAAAATGAATTTGGTAGCTCTCCTTTATCTATTTTTTCAAATAGTTTATATAGTAATTAAATTAATTATTCTTTAAATGTTTGGAAGAATTTACTTATGATCCTTCTGGTACTGGTGATTTTTTTCTTACAAGGGGCTCATGGATAGCTTGTTCAATTTCTTTTTCTAAGATATAATTATCTAAATATTCTTTTCCCTCTTCAGTTAATCAGAGAAACTTTATTTTTATAAATATGCATTCTTTTCACTTATATTGTTAGATTTATTAGTATATAATTGGGCAAATTGGTTCTTAATTGCTTTAACTTAATCTTCTCTGATGGTGAATCCACCCTTTACATTTTTGTTACTAGTAATTTGGTTTTTTTAAATCAAAATAATTCATGGTTTATTTTATCATGCTTTTTTTCATTGTGTTTCTTTTCCATAAAATCATCTCCTGGTTTTTTATTGATCCTCTTACTTTTGTTATTTATAATAACTTATTCAATTTTATTAAACTTTTTTGGACCAATAGATTTTTAAAAAGTTATTTTCTTCAATGAATTTTTGTAATTCCTTTTCCATTTGACTTATTTTGCTTTTAAAGAAATTCATTTTTTCAGTGAATGTTTGTGCCTCATATAATCATGCAAATTCTGTTTCTTAAGGTGGTATTTTCTTCACTTTTTGTTTCTGATTCTTTTACTAAACAATTCTCATTTCATAATTTTTCTTTCATCACTTTCTTCTTCTACTTTTTCCTCTACTACTCTTTTCTCTTTAACTCTTTTAGGAATTCTTGGTGTATTCGGGTCTAGTTAGCAATTTTCTTTGAGGTTTAATTTATAGTTGTTTTCACATTGTTGTCTTCTTCTGATTTTGTCTTGGCCTCCCTGCCACCATAATAGCTCTTTATATTCAAGATTTTTTTATTTGTTTGCTCATTTTTTTTTCAGTTTATTTCTTGACATTGAATTTTATGTAAAGTTGAATCCTGCTCACCAGTGAGTGGGGAAGCACTATCCCATTCTTCAGGCTTTTTCATACTGTAATTTTTTAAATTAGTCTGAGGTGTCTACAAGTTTTTGGTGCTTCCAAGTTAGCGTGATCTTGGGAAAAGTGTGGTCACTGGTATCATGGTCTGCACTCTGGTCTTTAAACAGAAAGGGCCCCTGCTCTCCTGAAGCCACAATTGCCAGTGCTCCTCCTTGCCTTGGGACTGTGACCCAGAACCGCATATGGGAAAGAGAGTTGCAAATAGTGCCAGCTGTACCCAGTATCAGCAAAGGGTCCTCTGTAATCTCTTTTTGGCCAGTTGTTTGACCTTCTTACTATTTGGGGACAGAGAGCTCCTGAAGCTGCTGCTTCTGCTGCTGAGTGTGTGGTTTCCAGACAGGCTTCCACATGGTTTCACAAACTTCTGCCCACTTCCCTAGTTTTCTTAAGTTTAAACAATATGTCACCCTCCCCTTTTCTTGACTCTGACACTGGAAAATTTGATATGAAATATTATTTTAAAGTTTTTTGGAAGAAAATATTGAGGAATTTAAGCTGGATTGCTTCTAATTTGTGTCTGCTCCTTCCTTATAGTTCTCTCTTATTTTTTAAATATAAACATCCTGTTATAAGAGCGACCTAAATTAGTCAGAAAACCATAGATTTAGAGTTCTAAAGGGTTTTAGACTTATTATTTACTCCAACCCCTTCAATTACAGAGGTAGAATTACTGAGAAAGAGACTGACTTGCCAAGGTCACAAAAATGCTAAGGGAGAGAACTTTGATTTACACCAGGCTTCTTACGTCAAATTCTGATTTTTTTCCCTAATCATATACTCCAGCTTGTTTTTCATATGATTTGGATTTATTTATGTATTTAATATTTAATGTTTTCTTAAGAAATTTTCATATAGAAAAACACCTAGCATGGGCAGGTAGTTGCCTCAGTGGATTGAGAGCCAGGCCTAGAAACAGGAGGTCCTGGGTTCAAATATGACCTCAGATACTTCCTAGCCATGTTTCTCTGGACAAATCACTTAACTCTCATTGCCTACCCTTACCACTCTCCTGCCTTAGAACCAATACACAGTATTGATTCCAAAATGGAAGGGAAGGGTTTTAGAAGAAAAAACTCTAAGAAACTATTGGTGATTTCGGGTTTATTGCTTTTATTTCCCCTCCTTGCAGAGGGCTCAAATGAGTTTTTATACTTTTTCTGTGGTTCCTTTCTACAAGTTCCTTTATTACTATTATTATTCAGAGTTCCTCTATGCTTGAGTATCTCTCAAATATTCTTTTTTTTTGTTTGCTCATATCTCCCAAAGCAGCCAAGTCCATCCAATTTTAATAACCCTTAAATTCCAATGTGAATAAAGGTCCAGAATCAACCAACTCTGGGCTATGTATGGGAGGTTTTCTGCAGTATGGAGTTCACAGAAAGGAACTGTATGGGATTATGCTGAAAAGAAAAGATGACAGCAATTTGTTATAAATATTGAATGCCAATATAAGGAGTTTGGTTAATCAGAAAGCACTATGGTAAAGGGTTTTGTTGAGGGAAATGTCATTTTCAAATCTGTGCATCAGAGAAAAAATACTGAAATCATATAGTTTAATACCCAGAAAAAAGGAATTACTACATTAATTAATTTTCTTCTTTTATATTTAGCCTACTAAAATCTTTCATTCATCAGTTTTTCAAAATATAATGTTCTTAGTTTTTGTACTCTTGACAAAGCTATTATATTTTATATTCTGCTCTGTTGTTACAGAGGCAAAAATACCAGCTGATGGATTACAGTTAATAAACGACTCCTTTTCAATATATATCATTCTATTTAGTTAGTCAAAAGATATCAGCCTACTGACTATTTTCTTTTAAGATATCATGCTACTTAATTATTTTTTTGTTATTTTTTTCTGACATGAAATATTAACTCTTTTACCACAAGCTTTTCTAATTGCTGAGTTTACGTGTAAACAGCAAGAAGATTTTTGTTTCTTGGTATATAATTTTTCTCATGCATTTTCCTTCAGTAACTCATATACAGAGTAGTTTATAATCTCTCCTAGTACCATGGATTGAGTGCTTTTAAAGACAGATTGTGTATATATATATATATATATATGCATATATATATATATATCTTAAAACACACAAAACTGATATTTCTTTTAATACATGATATGTGAAAGAAGAACTCTTAAAACTCACTCATAAGGGTTCACTCTCTTCAGATAATTCCACAATTTAGAAAGTTAGAAAAAAATATTGTTCAGCTAATATAAGAATCTGAAATTCTCATTATTTGAATTTCTAAAAGGAAAGAAGTATTTAACATTCTTCTAATTTCTAGTGACTTATCATACCTATACAGCTATGAGTGGAAAAATGCTTCATGAGGTTAATATAAAGTTCAAATGTACAAAAATGTTCTCTGGAGTCGTCATCCTTCATTCTTTGGGTATATTATCATCATCATTATTATTTTATTTCACCTTCGACTAGCTAAAGATATTAAAATAATCCAACAATGTTATAATAGTCCTCCAGGCTTCTTGGGTTTGATAGAGGCATTTAAAAATGAGTTAATAAGAAATATGAAAACTCTTTCTCTTACAGTACAAAATTTTGCCTTCTTCAGGACCTCAACACAAACTCAAAACTCCTATTTGTTGATTATTCTATTGCAAACAATTGTTTTTCTCTTTCATTGTACTCCAGAGAACTGGTGGGAAGCTTTCCCTGAACTTACTTAAACTGATTCATAATGTTGTGGGGGAACTTGAGGTGAACTCTACATTGGGGACAGGTACCCTTTGCAAGAATGCAATATTCCAAAACATAGCTTATAAATAAAAAGATAAATTTATTAATTTGGTATTCATGTTGAATTGGCTGGGAGAACAGTTCAGGTGGAACACTACCTCCTAGAGGACATGTGTCCTGGACTTTTTATACCTTTTAGGCAACAGGGGTTAGGGAACTAGGGAAAGGATGATGGAATGAAGTTAGGCAGAAGTGGGGGGATATTTGTTATCTGACCGGTACTAGAGTGATGTTTTGTGTCTTGAAGATACAAGGGGTGACCAGGAATAGTTTAGGGGGCAAGTAGATGTCCTGGATACAACCTAATGGTTATCAGAGTGGAAGATATATATCTGTGTCCATCTCAAAATCTAGGGGAGAATCAAAGGGGAATATTTCTCTCTGGAGTCTTTCCTTGTTATGGGTCTCTGATACCCAGGGTCACCTTTTCCTCAGCATTACAAGAATACAAGGAAGGAAAGGAATTTTCCTGCTTTCTTTTTGACCTGAAACACTTCTAGAGTTTGGGGTGTCTGAGGGAAACCTGTAACCTATAGCATTAATGCAATTAACAAATATGTATTAGTACTTGTTATGTTCAAGCTGCTATCTTTTTTGGTGTCAGAGATACAAACATGAATAAGGAGGATAGTATGGTCCTTTGTGTTGAACTTCAATTTAGGAAGTCCTGGAATCAAATCCTACCTCAAATACTTATTGTCTGTGTTAACCTGAAAAAATCATTTAATGTTTTTGAGAATCAGTTTTCTCATCTGCAAAATGATGGACAATAACTGCACTTGTATTGCAGGCTGTTGTGATTACCTAATGAATAACATATGCTGTGTATGTAATATATAATGTATATAGGAAAAATGTAAGGCACTACATAGTGTGAGCTGTTATTAGTAATATTAATACCTGATCTTTGTCTTCATAGAGCTTATAATATTATAGAGGAGGAGAAAATGTGTATCTGAATTAGCATATTCAAAGCTGATTGAAAAAATAAATATTTTTGCTGGTGTAAAATATCACTACAGAGGAGGAAAAAGAGCATCACCAGGCAGGTGGATCAGCAAAGGCTCCATGAAATAAAATACCTTAATGAGGCCTTACAAAAGGCACTAATAAATTGGACAGAGAGGAGTTGACAATGAGTATTTCCCAGCCAGGCATGGATTTTTGTCTTCCTTCCATGCTAACTTTGATTCTAAACTTCCTCTTGAGCTGTTTCCTCTGCTACTTCAAAATCAAAGTGCAGAGGACTTGAATTCCAAAGGGAGATTATATTTGAATCAACAGGCAATAAATAGCAATCGAAGACTTTAAATTGGAGATGATACAATGAAAGTTCTCTCCAATGAAAGTTCTCTCCATACCGTCTTCAGAAATAGAGTCAAGGGAACTAAAAGAACAACTAAAAGGGAAGGAAATTAATTTCTACAGGGTCATCTCTTAAGTAAATTGAAAGAAAAGTCGATAGCAAAGGCTCTGGACAACTGTTAGTTTCATGATACCCTCTGAATGGCCTCAATCCTCTCCTAGTCTTTTTTTAGGAGCTTCATGAATTTTGCTAATGAGTCAAAGACAGTTTATCAGTTGCAGCTGAAGACAATCACCAAAGGCTCTCTGGACACTAATTATACCAAAGTCCTTCACATTGAATGCTTCCCACTTCCCATCTGACACCCTAATGTTGAACTTGGTTTTATGGAATCCCCAAGTTTGCCCCTGTTCCTTTGGAACTTGCCTTAAGGGAAGTCCCAGGCTGACCTTGTCTTAGACTGAACAATGGACCACCAAGCATCCATTAAGTATCCTCAATAGAAGTGATAGAAATACTCAAACCTCAAGCACCCTTTTTATCTTAGAAGTTTCTCCCCTTTTAGGGAAAAACCAGGCCACTCCCTGGTACCCCAGCCTCTGGCTACAGCTTCTTTCCCAAGCTTACTTGTAACCAATCAGTGTATGTTTCCTGTCCTTCTCCAGAAGGTATATAGGACTCCCCAAGTCCTTCAGCTCATTGGAAAATCGCCTTTTGAGGTGTTTTTTCCTGAGTCATTATTCTCAGTCCCAGATCTTTATCTCTGTCTAGTATCTAGCTTTTGACTCTGTGTAGCTGCTGATCAGAGCATTGTCTTCCTTGTCCTGATTAAAGACTTGTTCTTTGTAACTACTTTAGTGGCTCTGTGTTTTTTCAAGTTGTTTTTTTTTAAATATAGGTTCCATAAAAAGAGTTTTTCAGTGTAGGTTTCTTACTCAGTATGGTTGCTTTCATAGTTAATGTATTATAAAAAGTTCAAAAGATACTGAAGCTGGAGTGGAAAGTCACCAAGGATCTTCATTAGTCAGTTCTAATAGTTTCCTTTTAAATGTATTCTCCAAACTCCTTGATCTTAATTTTATGCTTGAATTAGACTTTGGGGAATGAGGAAATCATGATGGGCAGATTTTTTAAATTGCCATGTCAAACCAACAGAAGGTCAGAATGGGTCATAAATGCATGAGCAGAATAATGGCCAAAAGCAGGAAGCAGAAAAGTTTTCCAGACAATGAGTTCTAGATTGGATTTGTCCAGCATTATTGCTTCCAGGCACAGATTGGGAAGATGAGATGGTACCCCTTTAGTATCTCTTCATCCAGGACCTCCTGTTTTCTAGTCAATATCTTCATTTCTTAGTGTTTTACTATCCTTTGCCAGATGTTACAGTGGGATTTGAGAATTTGAATTTCTCTTTAATTTTATGTCTATGCTATTTAAGTGTTGTTAAAAAAAAAAAGACTTTGGGGACTAACAAATCAAAACTGTTTTTTTAAATGGTTCCAGAATTTTTAAGGGCAGAGAGAAGGAATAGAAGGAAAAGGAAGGAAAGTGAAGAAAGGGGAGGGGAGTAAACAATCTTCTTTTCTATAAGCTTTACAAAGTATATATCAGCTTTGCAAGAATATGTGAGACCTTTAGAAATACCCTTATACTATGAAATCCACAAGTCAAGCTATAAATCTAAGGAAAGTTATATTGTTTCTAGAAAGAACAGCCTAGTCTCTAGATGGAGAGGAGGCCAACAACTTTGTCCAAACTCCATTGGTTTGAGCTACAGAGCTCAATTATATACAAATAGAGTTATTATTCCTCCTTTCTACACCCCACTAGGCTGTTCTTTTATGAAGCCAATAGCTTTCCTTGGCTTCACAGCTTGATTTTCTGTACTCACAAAGGGTCTGTCAGTGGCGCCCAAGAATGTCAACACCAGATTGAACCAGTGTTCAACACCAAGCTGATAACACCTGGCACTTGAAGGCTCCTGCCCTTGATCATAAACTCCCCCATTTAGGCATATACTCTTTTATGCTCACATTTTCATTCCAATTAAATATTATCATTAACTTCACACTATTGTTTACTAATGTCTAATTTCCAAACCTAAAATTGCCGCACAAATCCCAAGTCTCCAATTGGATAGATATCACAATGAGGCAGATGAGATAAATCAGACTATTTATCAGAAAATACATCTCATAACATGAATCCAAGTCTATGGGGGGTGTGAGTGCAGAATCAATGCTGGCACAGAGAAAATGCTTGCAAAATGAACCAAGTAGCTCACGATTACATCCCCATATTTTCCATTCTGGAAGTTGTGAAGCTTTGCACTAAATGTTATTATTTTATTGCATTCTAAGATTTTGATAGATTTATTTTGACATTGGTTGCCATAAATAATATTTCTTGTATTTAGTGGAAGCATTGCTTTTGAATTCATAGTTCATGTGGTTTTTAATTTTGTAGATTTTTTTCTGTAGTTCTGTATTTGCTGTCCCAACATTTAAAAAGTTCTAAAAGTCAGTCTTTATCTACCTAGGAAAAGCAATAGTAAACAAAACTGTCAATGTAGAAAAGGCTTTTTTTCTGTCAGTTGATATTAAGAGAGACATTAGTGCTTTCTCTCAGGTTTTTTTGGCTGTCTTAATTACAGTAAATTAGAATAATTAGAGAAAAATTATATGAACCCTACAATTCCCCAAAGCTGATATCCTGCCTTTTAGTAAGATAATGAATGTTAATATAAATAATTGATATATTCTGACTGCCTCCAAATCTTTATACCTAACGTTTTTCTTCTTAATTTTGCTCCAGATAGAAGGTGATATGTGTGATGTACTATTTCTCTGCTGTAAAGAGTGCTAATTTAGCTTTCAGTGAACCTTACTGCAAATAAAGCAAAGCCACTTGTAATTTCATAATAATGGATAGACAAATTAATGGAAAATGAAATAGGCTGTTGTAAAGCTCTGTTCTCTCAGTTAAATATTTAACTTTTTTACATCAAAGACCCCCAAATTAATGAAAACCTTTTAGTACCAAGGTGACTTAGCTATATTTATTTTCAGTGGGGAAGTTGTATTATGTTTAAGACTCAAATATAAAATTTAGGTATAAAGTAGAAATCATCAAACCTATGCAGTACTGTTTAAAAAATAGAAAAGTTGACCAATGAAATATATTAGGCAAGCAAGAACCACGAATAACAGAACACAATGGAGAAGTCAGGTATGGCAGCTAGAATTGAAGAAAATTGGTATCACAAACCAAATAAAGGCTTTCTTTAATTTGTACCCACTTATAAAATATGAACAAGTGCCACTCCCTTGGACCTTTACAAAGGCATAACTTACCCTTAGTTAACAACTCCACCACCCAACTCACTTCAGAAAAATGGGAGTATGAACTTAACTGAGGTTCTCTCAGTCATTCAACCTCCTTCTCAAATATTCTTAGTACTTGACTGGCTTAAGGTTAAGTAAAAAGACCCCCCCAGATCTAGTCATTCTTTTATTAGGAGTATTTAAATTGAGGAATCATAATTCATTGATATTATATGTCATTTGGTTTGAAGTCCTCAATCAGGAGAAATCCTGGTACTATGTACCAAAGTTTGAACTTTTCTAAGGCTTTAACTGGTCCTTTCCTCTCTACTTATCCTTTACCATTAAAGAATCACACAACTGGGAACATTTCGAACCCTTTGGATATTTCCTAATCAACAAAATTAAAATATTTAAATAAAAATTATAAAGTTAACTTTAGAAAACAGAGATAAGATTTGGAATCAGCTTTTCTGCACAATTCTGATAGAAAGAGTTAGGAGAAAGTGAATTAAAAGACACCCTCATCTTCCTTAAATCTTAGGAAGAGAAATAGTTCAACAATACCTTCAGATTGTTTCTAACAAGAGACTTTAGTATCAGGTACTCCTTTACTTTTCATTACCCTTTATACACTTTTCATTTCTTCTTCCTACTCTCATTCACTTCTCTCTCTCTCTCTCTCTCTCTCTCTCTCTCTCTCTCTCTCT
>NW_025360103.1:0-2963 GCF_016433145.1 Gracilinanus agilis | reverse complement strand
CACACACACACACACACACACACACACACACACACACACACTCCTGTTCACATTCAGCACAGAGGGGTGAAGAGTCCCTGACAGGGCAGCCGGGTGGTGGGGGCTGAGGGGGGACAAGACCCACTTGTTTGGTTCTTATGTTAATGGATCCCCGGACCACTGTGGCTCAGAGCACAATGAGGACACTATTTTACTTGGGGGGATGGAGCAGCCTTGTTTGAATGGGTCCTGCGGAGACTCTCAAGCTGAAACACAGAAGGGGTGCCCCTCTTCTCCCCCTTTTCTCTTACACGGCCCCTGCCCACCTCCACCTTCTTCTCTTCACGGTAAAAGGGGTCTCGGGGGTGTGGGAGGGCAAGGAAGGAGGCCCTTGGTTCTAGTCTACTAGAGGAAAACCCCGCCATCTCCCCAGGGGATCCCCCCTCCCTGGCCCTTTACCCAGGGCTTCAGGGGCAGAGGAGCTGCGGCCCCGGCTGCTGGGAGCTGGCTCATTTTGGACACCACCAGATCTGCCATCAGTTGCTTGTCTTCTTCCACGTGCTCCCCAATCAGAGGCATGGAGCTGTCCATCACCTGTAAGAAGAGAGGAAGACTGGGATGGCAAGGTGCTGGGGGCCCCCACTGCCTGGGTCCCAGAGAGCCCAGCAGCACCCTCTGAGTTCACATCCTGGGTGGACGCTAGGTGGCAGGCTTCTCCACAGCAAAACCCTGCTGGGGCGGGGTGGATCCCCAATGGGTCACTGAGACCAGCCAGAGCCAGCCTGGAGCTACCCCAGCCCTGCCCTCCTCGGGATGGACAGTGGAGGAGGCAGGTGTTCTCTGATGTAGATTCCCATAAGCCCAGGTCCCCCTTTTGCATTCTTTTTGTCCTTTTTAATTTTTGGTTTTTCAATCAAGGCAGAAGATTAGCAAGGGCTAGGCAATGGGGGTTAAGTGACTTGCCCAGGATCACACAGCTAGAGAGTGTCTAGAGTTAGATTTGATTAAAGTTAGATTTGATTAAAGTTAGATTTGAACCCACGACCTCCCATCTCCAGATCTGGCTCTCTAGCCACAGAGCCACCTCGTTGCCCCTTATCATATAATCGCTTTTTGGGCAAATCACTTGGCTTCCTGGAACCTCCTGGCTAAGTCTATGCATTACAGATGTGTTGCATTCATGGATAGAGTTTCCACCCTGGGAGTTCTCCACACTTGGGAAGCTACAAATCCATAATAAAAGAAAATGCCAAATTCCAATAGTAACAATAGGGAGAAGGCTGGACCTGTCATTTCATTGATATAAGGAACTCCCAATGAAGGGGGCAGACAGAGCACTCATTGGACCTGGAGTAGATTCAGATCCTGCCTCAAACATGAGCTATCTGACACTGGGCAAGACTTGCTATCTCTGTGCCTTAGTTTCCTCATTTACAAAATCAGATCTGGGGGCAGTTGGGTGGCTCAGTGGATTGAGAGCCAGGTCTAGAGAAGGTTCAAATCTGGCCTCAGATGCCTCCTATTGGTGTGACCCTGGGGGGCAAGTCACTTAACCCCCATTGCCAGCCTTTACCACTCTTCTGCCTTGGAACCAATATTGATTCTAAGCTAGAAGATAAGGGTTAAGAAAAAAAAAAAAAGGTTTTACCACTTTAAATCTAGGAAATCCTTTCTACCAATACAGATCAGCAGCTTCTCCACAATTAAGTATAAAGAGGTTAGATGATGATAGTAAGTAGTGTTTACATAGTTCCTATAGTGTTAGTCACTGTGTTTTACAAATATTATCTCATTTGATTTTTATAACAACACTGGCAGGTAGGTCCTGTAATGTTTATATTACAGTTAGGGAAATTGAGGCAAATAGAGGTTGCATGGGGTCACATAGCTGGTAAGTGTCAGAGGCTAGATCAGAACTCAGGTCTACCCTGTCTCCAGGCACAGTGCTCTATCCATTGAACTCTAGCTGCCTCTCAGATGAGCTGCCTGGAATCAGGCATTTTGTCGGAGTCAGCATTTGAACCCAGGTGTTCCTAGTTCTGAGGCCAGCTCTCAATGCACTGTGCAATACTGCCACTCAGAATAGAATTTAGATGTGTCTCAGTACTATTCCTATTTGACCTCTACAAAAAAATAAAGAAGAATGAGATGAATAACAATAAGAGTTAATATTTGTGTCCTGCCCTAAAGTTCATGAAGTACTTTTGACATCCATTATCTCATTTGGCTGAGCATGATTCAAAGGCACTTGAATACAAGGTGAGCGATCTCTATAACCCTGGGACAAATGTCATGGGTTTCGAATTCTAACCCTGATCCAAAAATGAGGATTAAACCACATTAAACTCTCCTCTGGGTTAGGAGAGATCTCAGTATCATCCAGTTCAACTTGTACTCAGGCAAGAATCCCATCTATAATACCCATGACGAGGAGTCTTCCAGATTCTACTTGAAGACCTCCAGTGATGGATAAGGAACTCATTTCCTCTTACCTTAGTGCATTCTCCTTTGGGACACCATTGAGGGTTGGGTCATGCAGCTGGGGGAGAGTACATTTAGGAAGGTTCACAACTGATTGACCCATAGAGGGGGACTGAAATAGATGGGTGTCAACATGGAGGGAGGACTCTGGAGGAGTGTCAGCACGTCAGCCTGAACTGCTCAATATTTCCATCAATGACATGGACTGTGATATATTTATCAGTTCTGAGAATGACCCACAGCTGGAAGGGAAAGCTAACATATTGAATGCAGGGTCAGGACCCAGAAAGATTTCAACAGGTTATAACAACAATTATATGGTGCTTAACTGTTCCAGACACTATGCTAAATGCTTTACAATTATTATCTTATTTGGGTCAAATTGGATATGATGAAATTTAGCAGTGATCCAGGTTGAGTCCTTTCCTTTCCTTTCCTTTCCTTTCCTTTCCTTTCCTTTCCTTTCCTTTCCTTTCCTTTCCTTTCCTTTCCTTTCCTTTCCT
>NW_025360102.1:0-1972 GCF_016433145.1 Gracilinanus agilis | reverse complement strand
GAATGTAATGGACCTCTGTACCAGCAGCAATACAATGACCCAGGACAATTCTGAGGGATTTATGGTAAAGATGCTACCCACATTCAGAGGAAGGACTGCAGGAGAGGAAACATATAAGAAAAGCAACTGCTTGAACGCATGGGTCGGGGTGGACATGATTGGGGATGTGGACTCGAAACTACCACACCAATGCAACTACCAACAATTTGGAAATAGGTCTTGATCACAAGGACACATGACAAAACCAGTGGAAATGTGCATTGGCCATGGGTGGGGGGTGAAGGGGAAAGTAGGAGCATGAATCATGTAACCATGTTAAAAATGATTATTAATAAATGTTTAAATTAAAAAAATATATATGTAAATATAATAAATGATAGCTATTATTGGATCTGTTGGATGGACTAAACGTTCAGATGGATCATTTCCGAGGCCAATGGAAGCACTGGTGTCTCTACCCCAACCCTTGCCCCTCGACGTAAGCAGACGATGCTGGTCACCTTGACCACCGAACTTGTGGCAGAGAAGGCGATAGTTCTTGCAGCTGGTACTTAAGAAGACTAAGAGTTATAAATTGTTGAAGTCAGACCAGGCAGAACTGGGGGTGATTGTTTACCTTTAGTCCTTCCTATCCCATTCCTGAGGCTCTCATCAGCCTCAGGGTGGCTGCTTCCTGTCACATTCTAGCCTGGCATCCAAACTATTTGCCTCTGCATAATTTGTACTTAGACCAACTTGACTTAGTAAAAAAAGATACGTATATTCTTCCTGGTTCCCTGAATACATCTTTTTTTTGGACTGTTGGTGAAGGGATAATCCAATATTATTGTTATTGACGTCACACTTAGAGATGTGAATCGACACAAGTGAACATGGGGAAATTCACCCCAAAGCAGGTGCAGAGAGTCGCGTTTGCCACCTCCACTATTTATCTTCCATTAAAGTCTTCATTTTCCAATGATTCCAGCCCTTTAGCAATTGTTCTCCCCTTCCCAGTGAACTCCTGTAGCTCTGATTGTTTCTAACACTCATTTGGCATTTGGAGTGTGATGTTTATCAGATTGTTATCTGTTTCTGTCCCCAGATGCCCTATACACAGTAGGCACTTAGTAAATGTTTGTTGTCATTGAGGATAATGGCAGGGGCTACAACATTTACTGAGCACCAACTGTGTGCAGAGCCCTGTTTGGAGTACTCTCAAATCCACTCCTGGCCAAATGCCCATCTCCTTAGGGTCCCATAAGATGTTCTTTCTGCCAAATTAACAGGTTGCTCACACGTCTTGTAATTCTTCATCTTGCCTAGCTTTGCTTCTAACCTTGCCTTTCTGATGGTCTAGCTCTTCCCCATTCTCTGAGCCCACTCAATTTTTGACCACTCTACCACTCATTGCTATATAGAATATTTTAATATATTAATATATAATATATATTCAGATAATAGTTGGCATTTACACAGAACTTTAAGATTTGCAAAGGACTTTGGATGCATCCTCTTATATTAGACTCACAACAACCCTGTGACTAGTCTCAGAGATTAAATGATTTACCCAAAGCCATGGTAGTTGTCAGAGTTTTGCATTCTGATCTCACCTGGCTGCTAGTAGAATTGTTAAGCATCTCCTATATCATGGTCCTTCTTATCAGTGATATTCCTGGGACCTTCTCAGGCTTAATATACATTAATTAATCTCCTTTATAAAATTTAAGTCTTACTGTTCCTCTCACAAGGCAGCCTTTTTGCAGACTGTCTCCTATGCCTGAGGGGTGTAAGGGTTTTCAGGGAAGACAGGCACCTCTGGTGTGAGGGCTTGCTGGGACCTTTCAAGGCTACCTTCTCCTTTGGTATCCATCTGCCATCTGTACTCTTACTTGTGGCTTCAAGAAGCTGGCCACATCTGGTGAATCATCTTAGCAGAACAGTTGAGTCTTTCTTCCTTCCTTCCTTCCTTCCTTCCTTCCTTCCTTCCTTC
>NW_025360101.1:0-1000 GCF_016433145.1 Gracilinanus agilis | reverse complement strand
ATATATATACATATATATAAGGGTTCACACTCCTTTCACCATAATGCTCACCTGTCTTTCCTCTCACACTTGAGAATGTTCTTTCTAAACTGTAGCATCTGAATTAAATGTTTCTACTGGTTGAAGACTGACTAGGATAGACAGGAATATTAGCTTCCTTTGGACTCTATGCCTTTTCTAGTACAACAAAGAAATAACATACTTTCTTCTCTCTTTGCTTCTATGATATTCTCATGGTTATTATTTCCTAAAACTATGACCACTTTTTTCTACATGTCTTTTCTTTTTGGGCCTTTACCCCAATGTAGATGTTTTACATGGCTCTATTTTCAGCCTCTTTCTCTTCTTTCTTTCTATTCTGATTCCCCATGTCCAATCAGTTGCCAAGCTTTGTTAAATCTATCTCTGACCTATTTCCTATATCTGTCTCTTTCCTCCTTTCCATTTCATGGCTATCACTTTTTTATAGGTCCTTATTACCAGCTGTAATATTGACTATTACGATATATTACTAAAAGGTTTCCTCATGTCTTGTCATAACTCTCCTAATTTATTATTTAATTCAACTGTCATACTAGTTTTCCCAAAGAATGATTTTGATCACTTCAGTCCCAATCACTACCCTTGAGTATGAGAATCCCTCAGTGCTTCCTTATTACCTACCTACTCAATATTGTCAAGTCCTTAGTGTAGTTATTCAAGATCTTTAATGATCTATTTAGCAGCCTTATCTTACCTTTTAGAACTCATGATTGGCACAAACAAGCAGATGATCATGGAGATAATTGTAGATTAGAAAGCAACTTAGATAATAAAGGACAAATAAGTAAGAAAATTTTAGTAAGAACCAGGAATGATCCTTCAAATTAAGCCAATGCATCGCTTAAAGGCCACTTCAATGTGAAGATGGGTACATGAATGAATGTATAAATTATAGAGAAATTTCTCTCTCTCTCTCTCTCTCTCTCTCTCTCTCTCTCTCTCTCTCTCTCTCCCTCTT
>NW_025360100.1:0-2379 GCF_016433145.1 Gracilinanus agilis | reverse complement strand
CTTGATCAAGGACACATGACAAAACTAGTGGAAATGTGCATCGGCCATGGGTGGGGGGAGTGCGGGGGGTGAAGGGGAAAGGAGGAGCATGAATCATATAACCATGTTAAAAATGAATATTAATAAATGTTTGAAAAAAATAATAATAAAAAAAATACATCGGAAAAAAACTTGGGTCTCTCCTGGTTCCATATCTAGTTTGCTTTCCACTAAGCCCATTCTTTTGAAGTCTGTGACCTTTTCTATGTTATCAGTCCAATAATTCTGGTGTTTGCATTACTATGGGTCTCCTTTTAAAATATGAGAATGCCCTATCTCACCCTTTTTTTGCAAAGGTGGGGACTAGGGTTGCAGAATATCTGACATAGTGTCAGATATAGTTGATGTCTTGGTTGGTTTTGTTAACTGGTTTTTTTTTCTCTTTTTTTCTTCTTTTTTACAAGGAATTGTCCCCTCATGAGGAGTATAGAGAGAGGGAAAGGTTGCAAGGAAGATATATTCAGAAATGAAGGTTATGGAAAATCAAAAGATATCAATAAAACTAAGATTAAAAATAAATTAATTAAATATTGTGATGCTTCAGTCAGTTTTGAATGGCCCCTTAATGATTTTCTGCATCCAGGCAAGGCTTACCTGAACATTTACAGCTGGAAAAATTGTCAGATTTCCTCATATAAATCTGAGCTACATAATCTACTCATAAAGAGATGAAAACCGTCTAGGCTAACTTTATCATTTCTTATGAGGCTTGACAAAGGATTCGATGTAACTTCCATTTAAGTTGACTGGCCAATGAAACAGTGATGGGCCTGTAAAAAGGGCTTGGGAGAACAGATCTGAGATGGAGGAAACCATCCCACCCAATCAAATCACCTTCCTGAGACATGCTTACCTCTAAGCCCAAAGGAGAGGCAACATGACAGAGAGAACCAGGTGCAACCAAAAGAACTCGGCAAGAGTGCCCAGATGTACCAGAGATGAGCAAACTCCATCAGCAGTGCCACCCTTCTAGCCAATGAATGGGCTGCTTCCAAGCATTTATAAGCTAGGACCACCTTGATGAAAAATGCCCTCAATGCAACTGGGGTTCATGGACTATAACCACCCAATGCTAGCCTTCTTGAGAGACAGTATTTAAAGACTTGGATTGAAGAAGCTATGAGTTCAAATCCTGCCTCACTCTTACTAGCTTTGTGACCCTCAGTAAGCCAGTGAACAACCCTCTGCCTTAGTTTCTCTGTTAAATGATGGGGTTTGCCATCCTGGTCTCAAAGTTCCCCTCCAGATCTAAATATATGATCCCATAGTTTACTAGAGAGAAATACATATGACTCAGGTGTATTGTTCTAACTGCAGCCAAAATAAGGAGAAGGATCCATAGGAAGGTGAAACGGAGGCAGATGATGAGGGTCTAAAGTAGTGATGGTGGGGCAGCTGGGTAGCTCAGTGGAGTGAGAGTCAGGCCTAGAGACAGGAGGTCCTGGGTTCAAACCCGGCCTCAGACACTTCCAGCTGTGTGACCCTGGGCAAGTCACTTGACCCCCATTGCCCACCCTTACCAATCTTACACCTATGAGACAATACACCAAAGTACAAGGGTTTAAAAAAATTGTAAAAAAATTGTAAAGTAGTGATGGCAAACCTATGACACACATGTAGCCATTTTTGATGGCACACAGCTGCATGTGGCCTCATACAGAGAAGTATGAAACTACATACTGAGGATAAAGCATTTGCTGTAATGTAGTGTAGACACCCTGTGCACTATAGATGACAATTCTACCTATGCTAATTTACCTATTTTGGTTTATTAAATACAGCTAAAAATTATATATTTTTGTTATTTAAACTATAAATATCACAAAATTATGGGGTTTTTTTGAAGTGGCACACCACCTGAGTTATGCTCGGTTTTTTGGCAAATTTTGATACACTAAGCTCAAAAGGTTGTTCATCACTGGTCTAAAGGAACAGGAACAATGGAAGGGAGGAAGTAGCAAGAAACCCTGGATCATGGTGTCTTAATGATTATCTCCAATTCAGTTTAAAAGACTAGTGTTTTAAAATCCTTGATATGTGCCTGGGAATACAAAAGGTCTCATAGGGAATCAGAATAGAAAGGCTATCTACACTAGGCTGTCCATAGTCTGGTTAGGAAAACAAAGTTCAGAAAACTAGAGAAAAATATAAGATCACACCTAATCAAGTGCATGAATGCCATAGGTGAGTCTGAGGGGGGAGAGATCAATATGGATTGTGGTAGACAGGGAAACTTATGGAAAAGTTGGAACTTGAAGAATTGGTAGGAAAGGAAAGAAGGAAGGAAGGAAGGAAGGAAGGAAGGAAGGAAGGAAGGAAGGAAGGAAGGAAGGAAGGAAG
>NW_025360099.1:0-1619 GCF_016433145.1 Gracilinanus agilis | reverse complement strand
CTCCCTCTCCCTCCTTCCCTCCCCCTTTCTTTCTTTCTTCACCGTGAGGCAAGAGAGGACTGTGGAAGTCAAAGGGAAAAAGCAGGGGCTTTCTAGCTGACAATTAATTTTATAAAAGTCAGCTGAGGCTTAACTAAACCAGCCTGAAGCAGAATTAATGGACTAAATATGGTCATAATAGAGAAAAGATTCTAGACTCACAAGGTAAGATGTTCATACTCTGAGAGACATGTGAAGATTGAGGTTGACTGGGAGAAGCAGATTCATATCTCTTATCTCATTCTGGGGCAGATGTTCATTATGCAGAATCACTGAATTACTAAAAAAATTTTTTTGTTGTTCTCTTTCTCTTTGTCTCTGTCTTTCTGTGTCTCTCACTTTCTCTTTCAAGTACATTTGAATCTATGTGAATTACATATAGGGCAACTAGGTGGCTAGAGAGCCACTAGAGCACTCGGCCTGGAGTCAGGAAGATCTGAGTTCGAATGCAGCCACTTAACCTCTATTTGCCTCAATTCTTCATCTAAAAAATAGAGACACATTGGAGAAAGCAATGGCAAACCACTCCAGTACCTTTGCCAAGAAAACCCTATGGATGAGTCCAAAGAGTCATGAAGTATTGGGCACAATTGAACACCTAAACAACACATCAAATTATATGTACAAACTATATAAATATCGGGAATGGGGTGTTAGTGTCCATATGTCATGGTTTCATGATCATCAATGCTGAGAGCAAATAGCCACAGATATTTTCGTTCATCTGTTCAGTTTCTTAGTTTCCTTCCATTTTCTTTTATAAATGCTTTTGGGATGACTTGGCTTAGTCAGGTCACATGCCAAGCTTTTTTTGTAGGCTATCGTGTGAAGTGACACTACTTTTAATTTTCCATTATCCTCCTTCACAATGTTTTTTGTTTTTTTTTTTTAACCCTCTCCTTCTGTCCTAGAATCAATACTGTGTATTGGATCCACAGCAAAAGAGGAGTAAGGGCTAGGCAATGGGGTTAACTGTCCAGGGTCACACAGCTGGGAAGTGTCTGAGGTCAGATTTGCACCTGGGACTTCCTGTCTCTAAGCCTGGCTCTCAATCCATTGAACCACCCAGCTGCCCCCGAAAGAGTCTTTATTATAATCTGAAATTGTCCTTGGTGGTCAGATTTCTTAGATATTGGGTGTTTTTTGACTACAGAAGTCTCTGGGTTCATTTGAGCTCTTCATTGTGGCAATTGTTTTATATCCATTAAACTTAAATGAATAATGATATTGAAAATGTTTTTACTCTTATACATTTCCTTTTTTAAAGCCTGTTTAAATATAGTGGGTTGGAATTGTTAAAATTTCATGTGACATTTTCTTCTCAGCTTTGTTCTTCTAATCTGCAGGGAATTTTGGCTTTCGATTTAATCAGTGATCTGACTGGAAACAGACAATTTGATCTGAAATTACTCTGATGTCAATAAACAGAGATTTCCTGTCTGTTAAGATAAAATTACTTTTGCTTTTTGTGGTGGTGTTTGATTCTTACTATGTCCTATACCTTTTGAAGCTTTTCTTTTTTCCTTTCCTTTCCTTTCCTTTCCTTTCCTTTCCTTTCCTTTCCTTTCCTTTCCTTTCCT
>NW_025360098.1:0-1759 GCF_016433145.1 Gracilinanus agilis | reverse complement strand
CCCCCTGACTATGACAGATTCTTATTCCTTGCTTCTTTCCTTTTTATATGCCCCCTCCCCCAATTCCCTTCCTGATCCATCAACCCTCTAAGACTGGAGTTTGTTTTGCTTGTGGCCACTCCCTCCCAGAGTCTGACCTCTGTCTCTATCTCTCTCCTTTCCCTTCTCCCAATTTCCCTCATTGTCTTGAATGTATTTCCATACCAAATTCTTCGTGTGTTTAGGTGTTTGATCTGATGAGCTTATTGGGCATTGGACTGTGGATTCAACTTTTAAGGACCAGTCTAAGTGTTCAGAGACTTATTTATCATAAAAGGTTGGCCATGAATGTTTCTGGCCACGGCATTTCATGAGCACAAATAGGCTTATAATCAATGTCAGTGAACCGAGTACCCACCCTCTCATCATAGATCCTTGTGGCACTGTTGCATACCTATAATGTATTATGTTTATTATGTCTATACCTATAAAGCATTATGCTCCAGGACTCCAATGGGCTTGTGATCTTATAAATGCAAAAACATTCCTTCTAACTATAAAAATCATTCCTCATCCAAGCTTGTCTATCCCCTGTGACTCCTATATGTATCCTTCCCTGAATCATCTGTGAGGAGGAGGAGGATAACGAGGGTCTAACTGAACCAAGATGCCTTTTCTTGGGCATCTCTCAGTCTTACTCTACGATGGGTCTCCTTCTCTTTCCAGTCATGTACCTTTATGACTCCTTCTTCTATGACATTTTCATCATTAATAAGCCAGTGCTGCTTATTACATACTCTACTATTTGTCTCTCCATCGTACCTTGGATGGTCCACAATTTTGTTTCATAAGATACCTGTGGTATTTCATGATTTGTAATTATAAGCATCACTAGAAAATTATTAGTGTTAAAAATAGTGTGCATTCATGTCAAATCTATATAGGATTGCTTACCAACTCAGTAAGGCAGGGAGGGGAGAGAGGAAGGAAGAGAACTGGAAACTCAAAATTTAAAAAAAATGGAGGTTAAAAATTGTTTTTACATTGTAAGTAGGAGAAAAATTGTATCTTGGGTCCTGTGATACTAAAGGTGGAGATTGCTTCTCCACATTGTGGAGCTTATTTATATATACACATATAAAACTATATATTACGGAGAAGCAATTTTTTTGCAGTAAATAAAAAATTATTACTGAAAAAATACTGTGCATTTCAGTGTGAAAGTCCCTATTCAGGTAACTTTTGGTTTTTTACTTTCTATTTCCTCTACTGTAAAAATGGCTCTTAAATTTAATAGTATAGAGAAAATGGACTTATGACTCATGAATCATGTGTTCATTATGACCTTATTCATTTACTTTCTGTCTTGGTTATCTCATGAAGGAAATAATGCAGGGAAGGAAAAAATAAAAATTAAGTTAAGAGCAGAAAAGAAATCTGGATAAATACTTTTATTTGTTTGTTTGTTTAGGTTTAGACCTGTGATTTCTTTGATGAGTGAGAAAATCTTTACCAAGACAGATCAGAAATTTCTCTGCAATATTGGGTTCAGAGAGTGGCTTGGGGGCACTCTCAATATGGTATAACCACGGAAAGACTTGAACTTTGTTTTTCCTCACTCTGAGTCTAGTTCTTTATCCAGTAATCCATGGTGCCTCACAAGTAGTTGCTTAGTTCAAAAGAAACAAAATGTCATTGGTGCCTTTGGTGTTCTTTTTTCTTTTCCTTTCCTTTCCTTTCCTTTCCTTTCCTTTCCTTTCCTTTCCTTTCCTTTCCTTTC
>NW_025360097.1:0-6241 GCF_016433145.1 Gracilinanus agilis | reverse complement strand
ATATATATATATATTTGTGAATAAGGATTTATATGAAGAATTTGGCATAGATACATGTCAACTTGTGATTTAATAGGCATAGACAATTCCCAGGGCTGAAACTCTTTCCACTGATATAGATCATCAACTCATCAGTAATTTATGATTTATAGTCTTAATGAGTTTGAGAGAAAATTTAATTTCCTCATAATCACGTAGTTCATATATTCCAGAGAAAGACCCAAGGTTTTCTTTCTATCTCAAAGGCAAACTTCTATACCACACTGCCCCAACTTGCACTCTTAAGGTACTTAATATGTGTTTTTGTCTGAATTAAGTAAATATAACTGGATATGTAGAGGTCCTTCAGCTAAAGACCCAGACTGCCATTCTTTTAGACATAAGTCATTGATAGTTGAAGGACTAATAACATCTAGAAAATTGGGCACTATTGCAACTGTCCTGGTTCTTGGTGCCTTGGGAAAGTAATGGATTTCTGCCTGTAAGCTATGGGGGTGCCCACAAAAAGAAGTTGCCACAATTAAGCAATGTGGGCCTCCAATTTCATTAGAAGAAAGCAGCAGTGGAGAGCACAAGGATGGGGTAGATCCCCTAAGGCTTCTTTGTGGATGATATAGAATTGAAGAGCTGATGCCCTGATGCAAGAGGATTGATGATGATAAAAATAATAATTTTTAATTGATGTGTGCAACTCTTCATGACATCATTTGGGGTTTTCTTAGCAAAAAAAAAAAGATAGTGGAGTGCTTTGCTAGTTCCTTCTCCAGTTCATTTTGGAGATGAGGAAATTGAGAAAAAACCATGTTAATTTGCTAAGTGACTTGTCCAGGATCATAAGCTAGTAAGTGCTGAGCACTGTGTTAAGGCATTTATAATTATTATACCATTTAAATCTCACATTAACCCTGTGAGACAGACTCAATTTTTACCCTCATTTTATAGTTGAGGAAACTGAGGCAAACAACAGTTAAATGACTTATCCCAAGTCCTTCAGCTGAAGCTGGATTTGAACTTTGGTTTTCCTAAATTCAGGTCCAACATTTTATCATCTGAACCAACTAGCTACAATGGTAGAAGCAATAATTGTGATGAGGTGAAACATATGAAGCCACTTGGAAGCCCATGATAGCATTGAAGAGTGAGGGATACTAGACTTGGGATGAGGAGAAACTTAGGTATAAATCTCAAATCTGAAGCTAATGTGTAACACTGGAGAAATCTATAAAGTCACTGAGCTTGTTTCCTCACCTATCAATATGTATAATAGTACTTGTTACTCCTACTTCCTAGCCTTTTGAGAAGATCATGTGGTCATAGATTTAAAGCTATCAAGGGCCAGAGAGGTTGCTGAGTCCAACCTTCCCATTTTACAGATGAAGAAACTAAGACCAAAAAAGTAAAATAAAAGAATTTGCTGAGGATCACAATGCTGGTAAGTTTATGATATATGATTTAAAAGTAATGACCTCTTGACATCAAGGCTAGGGCTCTAGATCAATGATAGGCAAACTTTTTAAAGAGGGAGCCAAAGGAAAGGAAATGCTCATCTGTCTGTCTGTTTCTAAGGCAACTCTTTCGAAATTTCATTGTATTGTATCCTACTCATTGTATTTGTCAGATTAGGAATAATGTCCTGTGACTGGATAGAACCTTTCAAGGGGCCACATCTGGCCTGTGGGCTGTAGTTTGCCCATCATTGCTCTAGACATTATGCCACATTATCAGTGGAAGAGCAAATGATATATTATAAAATACTTGATAAACATTGATTTATTATGAAAAGATGTTATCTATTATTATTAGGCACTTGAGAAATATATATAATAGTTCTTGATTAGCTTCCTTTATCACATGTGAATCACAAAACCTTGGGTATCTTTGGCTACATATATTTGATATAGATAAATGTACATATTTCCATAAGTAGAAATTATTAAATTTATTCATTTAAACTTCACTCACCAAATACAGGTTGAGCATTTATTTTGTGCAAAATAGTTTACTAGGTATTTAGGAAGATATAATATAATCCTTGCTATACAGGAGTTTTATGGTACTTGACATAAGCTAAAATATGTTATTTATTATCTTACATTTTTGCTTATTTGGGTAATAATATAAATGTCACTAGAGTACATTAAAATAAGAAATTGTTACAGTCTACAAGTATGAAAAAAGTGTATCATGGAAAAAGTGGGTTAGATTTGAGCCATGGAGAATGGAAAGATTTTCCTTTGAGCCAGATACACCTGGATTTAAGCCTTACCTCTGATATACCATCACTGTGTAATGTTGGGCAAATTATTCAATATCACTGTTATCCTAGACAACTCTCTAAGACTGTATTCCTGAGAAGGTTTTAACTTGCATTGTCAGAGGGATTTTTCTTATCCAGGAGTTTTCTAAATAACTGAAATCACAATTTTACTTTTTATCCTCTTTTTGTTTTTCTGATACAATGCACCAGAGTAGGTCCTAGGGAACCAGAGATGAATAAAGTACAATCCGTGCTCTGAGATTACTCATAGTATTGTGGGAGATAAAGATGAGGATGAGTAATTGGATACTGTTGTCTGAGAAAGTCACAGGGTTGATCTAATTGGAGAAAAGACACCATATCATTATGTAAATAGAAGTGGTATGGTGATTTGATTTATAATTTTCATATATGTAGCCAAACCATTAATTCTAACACTTACATGACCCCTGAGCAGCTCACCTACTAAGTGGTCTATATGCAAATTATACTGGAAACAAAAGTTAGAATGACCCATTCACAGCTTGAGGAGGAAATATAAATAAATTTTTATTCTTGTTTGCTCTTTTAGGTATGAAGACTTGTTCATCACACTTAGCTATAGATCCCAAAGCCATTGACTATTGAAAGATGCTTCTGTAGACTTTAAATTATTACCTTACCAGCTAAGAAAGGGTGTTATCCCTGTAAATCTAGACCTCAGTTTCCTCACCTATAAAATGAAGATGTTTTACTAGATTAACTATACTGTAAAGAAAAAGATTTAAGAAAGGATTGTGCCTTGGCTTACAGGGTAGATGATGACTGACAGCAGAGAAAAATCAATTCTGATTTCATTTCTTTTTTCTCTGCAAAGAAGAATGATTACTATATTGGAAATGTAAGACACAAAAAGGCTAACAAAAGTTGATAACCAAGATAAGTAAAGAGACACATTTAGCTGCCCCTGGAGAGTTCAAGTCACCTGGCCCAAAAGAACTATACCCTTAGAACATCAAAGAACCAGTGGATTTGATTGCTATACTACAGTCCAATAGACAAAAAGTCACTGGAAATGTGGAAGATACTACAAGATTGAATAAGAACAAATGACCAAATTTGGAAAAATAAAAGAAATAGCTAGTTTAAAAACTATATACTAGTGAGGATGAATTGGATTCTTGGGTTTGGGATAATACTCTAATGGCCTATTAAATAAATATTTGGTACATTTTTATTTTGTTTTTGCACTTTGAAAAATTTTATTTAATTAATTGATTTAGAATATTTTACATGGTTACACTATTCACATTCTTTCCCTCCCCTCCCCTCTACAGCCAATGAGTAATTCCATTGGGTTTTACACATGTCATTGATCAAGACCTATTTCCATATTATTAATATTTTCATTAGGATCATTGTTTAGAGTCTACATCCTCAATCATGTCCCCATTGACTCATGTGATCAAGCAGTTTTTTTTTTTCTGTGTTTCTGTTCCCACACTTCTTCCTCTGGATATGGATAGCATTCTTTCTCATAAGTCCCTCAGAATTGTCCTGGATTCTTGCTTTGCTGCTAGTAAAGAAATATTTAGTGGATATTTAGTAGCTAAAATGATGATGTCAAAGAGTCAAAATGACTTCATTCAAAAAAAGTTGGTTTGTAGCTGAACTCATTTCCTTTCTATATTGAATTATGAAACTAATAGTATAATCAAGAGTGATAAACTTGAAGTGAGAAAGATCTTAATTCAAAATTTTCCTCAGAAATTTTCCAACTGCATGGCCCTGGGAAAGCCACTTGGTCCATTTTAGACCCAATTTCTTCACCTGTAATCTTAGAATAATAGCATTACAACTCATATGCAATAATAATAATAATAGAGAAGTGTTCTATGGATAGAATTTAGCATAATTTTGACAAACTTTTGATGAAGTTTCTCATGTCATTTTTTACAGAGAAGATAGTGCAAGATGAATGAAATGATGCAATTGTATAGATTCAAACATGTTTAGATGGTCAGACTCAATTAATCCCCATGAATGACTTAGAACCCAAATGGTAGGAGATTTCTACCAGAGCTCCTCCCCTCACAGGGATCTGTGGTTGGCCCTATTTACATTTTTATCAATGATTTGGATAAAGACAAAGAAGTATGCACATCATATGTGTAGCAATCCAGGTATACATTAATTGTGATATTATTTTAAGAAGTGCTCAAAAATGACTCATATTGCTTATGAGTGATTTCTGTAACCTTGAGCTGAATTAAACCTCAACCTTGCCAAATTCCTAGCCCTTCCCTAAGGCTACACTCTCGAAGACTGGTCAGTTATCTCAGGCTCCTTATTTTACCAAAAAACAAGTAATTAGTATCAAGACCTTAGGCCATATGGATTCCGGATCTAGATGTTTCCTCTATCTATTGCTTTAGGGTCCAACAGTCTGTGTCTAGTGATGTTTACCTCACATCAGACCACTTGGCTCCCTCATCCTCCCCCTCCCCCCATTGTATGATTGTAACCCTAATAAAATAGCTATATTACAGTTGAAGTAGAAGCTCTTAACCATCAGAGCTCCTAACCATGAAGCTCTTGACCACCAGAGCTTACTCGCTGTCTGTCTATTTTATGCCAAAACTTTCTGTGTCTGTGTGTCTTTGTTCTTCCCTTATATTCTCTTTCCAATAGTCCTTAACCCGAAACCCATTTTCACTCAGTCTTTGGTTCCCCTTTCTGAGTGTCCAACCCACTAGGAATTTTCGTGGAGTCGGTGGACGGCTTCAATATGTGATGAAATCCATGTGAGAGGGATAGTTAACATATTAGGCCAGTGATGGGCAAACTATTCCCCGAGGGCCAGATCCAGGCCATAGTTTGCCCATCACTACCTTAAGCAATTCCCTAATTACTACACCCCACATCCAGATGTAGTGATTAGGGAATTGCTTAAGGTATTGAAGGGCAAACTATGGCCTGTATCTGGACCGTGGGGAATAGTTTGCCCATCTCTGTATTAGACAAAAGAATCGGGATACAAATGGATCTTGACATGGTAAAGTACTCAGCTGAATGCAATAAGATGAAATTTAATAATGTTAAATATGTAGCCTTTTATTGCTTTGCACTTGGGTGCAAGGCAACAAATCCAATTCACAAGTGTAAAATGAGAAAAGCAACATAGTTTATAATTTTTGAAAGATCTGAATCTTTTTACGGACTGAAAACAAATATGTCAGTAGTGTGAAGTGGCAGACAAAAACATTCATGTGATCTAGGGCTTTATTATCAGGGACATTGCTTATAGTTAGAGAGGTAATAATTTCCCTCCTCTTGTGACTCCTCTTGTTGGACTTCACTTGGAGTTTTGAATTCTGGATGCTCTAGTTTAAGAAGGACATTGATTAACTGGAGAATATCCAAGGATAAGTAGATTAGAGAAAGGTCTTGAGTCCATGTAAATTGAAATCAGCCTAAAGGAAGTGACATATTTCATCCTGGAGAAAAGAAGAATCAGAAGATATGATAGCTGCCTTTAGTTTCAGAAGCCTATTAAGTAGAGGAGGGATTAGCTTCACTTGCTTTGTACTCAAGAGGCCAAATTAAGAGCAAGGGTTAAAAGCTGTACATTGAAGAGCAATAGAAAAGTGGAATGAGCTACCAGTAGAGTAGAGGCGGTTCTCCTTTCTTATTAGGTCTTTAAGTAGAGACTGGTGATGTCTTGAAAGGATGATTTTGGTATATGAGATGAACTCCATGGTGGCTGAGATTCCTTCCAACTCTCACATTCTGTGAATCTACAGATCTAACCTTATGACATTAAATTGTTTAATTTCTGCCTCCAATAACACATTTAATAATAAAAATTAATATTTTTCTTCCCAAAGTTCTCGTAAGCCTCTAATAAAGTAGAATGAGGTCAAAGATGAATAAACTATAGAGGGCAAGTCCTTTCCTTTCCTTTCCTTTCCTTTCCTTTCCTTTCCTTTCCTTTCCTTTCCTTTC
>NW_025360096.1:0-1114 GCF_016433145.1 Gracilinanus agilis | reverse complement strand
TATACTCCCGTCTCGATGTCCCTCTCTTCCCTCCCTTTTCTTATCCCCTTGTCCTCCTTTCTCTTGACCCACCTCCAGTCTCTATTATCCCTTCCCCTTCCCTCCTATTTCTCTGAACATTAAGAAAATGTTTACCCTTTCTAATTATGCATGTTGTTCTCCCTTTATCCCAGGTCTGATGAGAGTAGGCTTCTAGAACTACTCACTCTTCTTCCTATCCTCCCCTTCTCCATGGCAGTTCCTCCACTCACTCCCCCTAAGCATAAGATAACCATTCCACACTACCTCCTCCTGATGTGTTCCACTACCATTTTAGCTTATTCCTCTACATTATTCTCAACCTCTAGTCTTCCTTCCATTCACACCTCTTCAAAAAACCCAGACAATGATGCCATTCCCCAGGGCCATAGATGACATTTTCCCATACAGGAATCAAACAATCTGACATTTTGGGTTTCTTGTAATTAGTCTTTCATTACCTTTGTATGTTTCTTAAACATCAAATTTTCTGAGTTTTGGGTCTTTCCCCAGGAATAATTGAAATCCCTTTAATTCATTATGTCCATTTTTTACCTTATATAATTATGTTCATCTTTGCTGGATATGTTATTCTTGGTTATAAATTCAGTTCTTTTGCTATATGAAATGTTATGTTAATGTCCTGCATTGTTTTAATATTGTGGCTTCTAAGTCTTGTATTATTCTAACTGTAGTTCCACAGTATTTAATTTTTTTTCTTGTTGCCTATAATATTTTCTCCTTAATCTGGGAGCTAAAGAACTTAGCAGTGATGTTCCTGTGCATTTCATGCTTGGGTTTCTTTGAGGTGTTGATCAGTAGGTTCTTTCAATTTCTATTTTACCCTCTGATTCTAGAATTTCTGGACAGTTTTCTTTAATGATTTCTTGGAGTATGGTGTCTAAACTCTTTTTTGGGACATAACTTTCCAAGAGTCCAACTACTCTATTGTCTCTCCTTGATCTGTTTTTCAGATAAGTTGTTTTTGTGATAAGATGTTTTGTATTCTCTTCTATTATTTCATTCTTTTTATTTTGCTTTATGATTTCTTGTTGTCTTGGGAAATTGTTAGCTTCTCCTTGTCCAATTCTAGTTC
>NW_025360095.1:0-3408 GCF_016433145.1 Gracilinanus agilis | reverse complement strand
CTTAGCTTCTGTCTTAGAATCAATACTAAGTATAATTTCTGAGGCAGAAGAGCAACAACAGCTAGGCAATTGGGGTTAAAGGACAGCTAGGAAGTGTCTGATGCCATATTTGAACTCAGGACCTTCTATCTCCAGGCCTGGCTATTCATCTATTGAGCTACCTAGATGCCCCTATTCTGTGTATTCTTGACACCATTTAAGTTCTACTTCTATTAAGTCCCTACTACTTTCATCTTTTATCATATCTATTTAACTTTAAAATATATTTTCATTAATAAACATAGGCATAAATATATAAATAATAATATGTAATATAAGTAATAATATAGTTAATATATAAATAATATGTGAATACACAATAATAAATAATCATATGTAAGCTCTTAACCTATTATAGTATATATTTAGCAAAAGGGATCCAAACACATTAGCAAACTACAAGAAAGTATTCTTTACTGCTTTACAGAATATTACTTAATTAAAGGATGATGGTGGAGGGTGCTTAAGGGTAGGTGACAGCGACAAAAATATGAATGCTATAATTATTGAATACTTTTTAGTACATCATACAATGCATCTTCTTTCCCAAATAATAATAATAATAATAGCTAGCATTTGTATAATCTCTACTAAGTAGCCAGGCACTGTGTTAGGTTCTTCACAATTATTATCTCATTTGATCCTCACAATAACCCTGTCAAGCAGGTGCTACGAATATCCTCTTTTTATAGTTGAGGAAACCAAGTTGAAAAATAGTTTCCTGATCCAGAGAACCACAAATATATCACATATGGATACTAAGATAAAATATTAAATGTGTTGACAAATACAATACATGTAAAAAGTTATTTTCATCCAGTTAGATAAATAATTGCTAGTATTTATATAACATTTAATGGTTTGCAAAATACTTTAAAGTCATTTTCTCATTTGATTCTCATACTTTATAAGGAAGATGCTTTGGTTATTCCCATTCTGAAGATAAGGAAACTGAGACTGAAACAGGTCAATTGATCTTATTAAGCCACACAGTTAATCTATTCTGAGGAAGGATTCAAAGTGCTTCCTTCTTGACTCAAAAGCACTCTGTCCACTATACCTCCTACCTTATTTATAACAATAATACAAGGGTAGGGGCAGCTAGGCGGCTCAGTAGCTAGAGAATTAGGTCTGGAGTCAGGAGATTTTAGATTCAAATCTGACCTCAGACACTTCTTAGCTATATGACTGGGTAAATCACTTAACCCTGTTTTGTTTTGTTTTTTTAAACCCTTACCTTCCATCTTAGAATCAATACTATATATTGGTTCTAAGGTAGAAGACTGCTAGGCAATGAAGATTAAGTGACTTGCCCAGGGTCAGACAGTTAGGAAGTGTCTGAAGCCAAATTTGAACCCTGGATATCCTGTCCCCAGTCTGAGCTCTCTATTCACTAAACGACTTAGCTGTCCCGCTCCCCTCAAGCTTTCTTTAAAAGAAGAGGATCCACAAAGACAGTCTTGAAGGCCTTATGAGAAAGAATGCCATCCACATTGGGAGAAAGAACTGTGGGAGTGGAAACACAGAAGAAAAACATATGATTTGTCACTTGTTTATATGGGTATAGGATGTGGGGTTGTGATTTTAAAAGTTTACTCTATTACAAAAATGAAAAATATGGAAATAGATATTGAGTGATACTACATGTAAAACCCAGTGAAATTGCTTGTCAGCTCCAGGAGTGGGAAGGGAAGAGGGGAGGGAGACAACATGAATCATGTAACCATGGAAAAATCTTTAAAAAAAATAAATCAATATTTGAAAAATAAAAGTGAGAATCCAATCCCTCACTTACCTGTGTAAGTATGTATACTTCCTACTTTCATCTGTCTTCACATGTAGAAGAAAATAGAGGAGAATGGCTAGATACAATCATTTTCCCCTTTCATCTTCTGAATGTACCTAAGCACAACAGCTTAGAATTATTATTACTTTTAACAGTACCTTCTGGGGTTGTGGTGTCCTTTCGAGAACAGGATGAAAAAGTTTGCTCCCTTGTCTATGTTATTTGTACTTCTTTGAATTCATGCAAGAGATTAGTTATAGAAAGAAAATGTCCAGAAAAGAAGAATTTCTAAAGGAAATCTAAAGTATTGGAGTTTACAATCTAAATCTAAATAAATCTTGCTAGAGTGAGATTTCTGACCGAGAGTTCAAGAAGCTAAGAATTAAGAGAGATGATGTTTTATTTCAGGAGGAAAGAGAACTGTTAGTCATTAGGACAAGATATTCTTTACATATTCAAGCTGACACTCCCAGGAACCTTGAAATGGAAAGCCATGTCTCTGAATGTATTCACTAGGGACACCAAGCCCAAAAGAGAAAGGGAGTAAGTCATGGGAACATGCACATCTACTAGCTCAAAGGATGATTGACATCTTAGCACAACTTGGTCACCAATGGCACTGAATGGCTGCGGGAAATATTATTATAATATAACATTGCTTTGTTAATTCAGCCTATCCATGAATGTTGAATAATTGAATACAGTGCATGGCCTGAAATCAGGAAGACTGGAGTTCACATCCAGCCTCAGAGACACGTACTCACTATGTAATCCTTGGCAAGCCATTTAACTTCTGTTTGCCTAACCTCCTGGAGAAGGAAATAGCAAACCATTCCTGTATCTTTGCCAAGAAAACCCCATTCAGGATCATGAAGAGTCAGACATGACTGAACAACAATAATATCTGTGAACATTAAGTAACATTTTATTTATTTAATTCTTCCTTTACTTATATAAAAAATTCAAAATTGACTTTATTGCATATGTTTTAAAGCTATATCTTGGGTTCAGATAAATGCTTTCTATTTTGTTAAGGACAAATCCTTATTGTCCTATTCTTCTTAATGTTTTTTTTTCTTCACAAAAGGACTTTTATATTCACAGATTTTTTCCTGTATGTTTTGATATAATTAGAAGTTGTTTGTTAATTATAAATATTATTTTTTATGGTAAAACTTTGCCAAATATTGAACCATCCTTGCCTTCTTTTTAAAAAAAAAAAATTAAACCCTTACTTCAGAGCTGACTCTCTAGCCCCTGAGCCACCTAGCTGTCCCTACCCTTGTTTTCTTATTATAAATCCAGTACAAGGTATAGTGGGCCTTTGAGTCAGGAAGAAAGCACTTTGAATCCTTCCTCAGATATAGACTAACTGTGTGACTTAAACAGATCAAACTTGGCCTTTCTCAGTGTCAGTTTCCTCATCTTTAGAATGGGAATAACCGGGGGCAGCTGGGTAGCTCAGTGGAGTGAGGGTCAGGCCTAGAGACAGGAGGTCTTAGGTTCGGGCCCGGCCTCAGCCACTTCCCAGCTGTGTGACCCTGGGCAGGTCACTTGACCCCCATTGCCCACCCTTACCAATC
>NW_025360094.1:0-1826 GCF_016433145.1 Gracilinanus agilis | reverse complement strand
GGGGCGCGGGGGGGGGTTGAAGGGGAAAGGGGAGCATGAATCATGTAACCATGTTAAAAATGAATATTAATAAATGTTTAAAAAAAAATGAACTTTGAAACAGCTTATTTACAAATTGAGTGCCTTATATGTGATACTTGTAGGTATTGGAAGAACTATAGGCTAGTAATTCATAATGTAAGTGTATTAAGACTATTTTTCCCACTCTTCCATAATCCATAAGAGAATAACTCTATAGGTTGATTCTTTACAATTCCTATATTTAGCCCATAGTTTGATATTTTTACAGTGTTCTTTACTGATAGGGATTTGGTAAATGTTTGTTGATGGTATCAGTTGGATAAGCACATTTTTAAAAGTCTGGTATCCTGTGATTTCTATATTTTTATGAGCCATTTGTAAATAGGGCCTTGAACTTAATTTATGTGCTGAGAAAAGGTGAGTTCCTGGTGTTTTCTAGTGACCTCTTCTGGCAAAGGGAGCAGCCTTTATCTCCCTTCTCATGAGAGCCAGAGCCTTTGGGAAAAGTTCCAGCTCCAATGGAGAATCCTGTCGTCTGATTCCTTTGCCTATACAAATAAGAAAGTAACCCAAAGGAAGTATTGTTGCTCAATGAGTCATTTGGGGAACTCGAGAAAACAAGCCCATGTCTATACAAAAGTTTCCTTTTTTTCAAGGTTTGGGTGTTAAAACTGTGGCAGAAAATAGTCAGAAATCATTGTTTTGTAGAAGTGTCTATCCAGGCTCCATTATTTTTTGCCAACTTAGATCCTAACAGGAATCCCTCACTTTATGCTTTTTAAGACATTGCTTGAAATTTATTTCCCTGAGTGGGTGGACTTAGTTCTTGCTTAATAAAGGAAAAGTATCGAACATGTATCAACTGAAAAGAAAAAAGGCTTCCTTTGAAGAATGGTGGGTATAAAGTGTTTGAGAAATTGAACACTAAGAGAGTACATGGTAGGAAGTGTAGGCTCATCTTTCTGTCAGGTTTTTGTTTCAGAGTGAGAATTTTGTGTTTGTAGAAATCTATTTCCTTACCTTTTTTAGAACAAGCTAGCTAGTATGAGCCAAAAAGAAACTGAGACAAAAGAGAATATAACGATATCTTCTTCGAAATCAGTTCTAGTTCACATTCATAGAGTAATTTAAGATTTACAAAGTGAGGTGAGTAACATAAGTAGTAATATCCCCACTTTACAGTTAAGGAAAATAAGCTATAAGGAGGTTAGAAGTCTTGCTCAGAATCATACAGATTCTGCACCAGAGGTTTATTTTGTGGACAGAAAGGAAAAAGTTAATGTAATAGGGCAGCAAAACACAAGCAGAGGAAAAGTTTTTTGGAGAACAGGACACAAAGTCAAAAGAGATTATCTATATCCAGTCCTTCATTTTTCAGTGGGAAACTGAGGACTAGAGAGGGATAGAGACTTGCTTACCTACAAGGCAACAGTCTTAATTCACACTCATGTCTTCTGACTCTTTAACATATTCTTTCTGCTCCCTACTAAATGTAGATGCCTCCATCCTAAATGTAGATGCCTTCTACATTCTACAAAAGAATGAGCTCATAGATGTAGCACTCAAGATCTTGAGCTGTTTTGCCACCACATTCCTTACTGCTCTTTGTTTTAATCCTGCTAGACTTAAAATGGGAAATGCTGGTTTTTAAAAAAAACTCTTCTGGGAGAAAAACAACTGCTTGAACACATGGGCTGATGGAGATATTATTGGGGATGTAGACACTAAACAATAACTCTAGTCCAACTATCAATAATATGGAATTAGGTCTTGATCAATGATACATGTAAAAAAGAAGGGGGGGG
>NW_025360093.1:0-2836 GCF_016433145.1 Gracilinanus agilis | reverse complement strand
GTATACTATTCTGTGTTCACTTAATTTATTTATAGTTTCCCTCTTTATATTCAAGTCGTTCACCCATTCTGAATTTATCTTGGTGTAGGGTGTGAGATGTTGATCCAAACCTAATCTCTCCCATATTGTTTTCCAAATTTCCCAACAGTTTTCGTCAAATAGTGGATTTTTGTCCCAAAAGTGGACCTTAAATTCTCCTTGTATTCTTTTTTTTTTTCCATGCTGAAGAAGTTTCTCTCTTACTTAGAAGGTGATTATGAAGTATGACTACAGGCTATTTGCATAGCAACTTATTATCTGTCTGAGGCAGAGGAGCACTTGAGGGCCCATACACCAATTTGATGACATTCACTATGCTCTCTTCAGTAGCTGAATGGATGTCTTGGAATTCAAGTACTCTTCCCCCTCAATTGATTACCAAAATTCCTTCCAGATCTAAATCTTTGATTCTAGGAATTACTTTTCAGCCCTTAAATGGTTTACTTAAGGTAAAAATCTAATCATTTTAATAAGAACAAATGAGATTCTATAATAAGTAGGTAATTTTTTTAAAAAATAATAATAGTAATTGATACTTATATCACATTTTAAAGTTTACAAAACATTTCCCTTATAAACCACATAAGAGGGTAGTTAAAACTAACGTTATGATCGTCATTAGACATATAAAGAAACTGAATCTCAGATAAATTGGTGGACTTGCCTATGTTAATATAGTTTATAAATTCAGAAATGGTGCATAAATCCAAGGTTCCTATAAGTCTAGGGGAAGCAGCCTTTCCATTATTATCAAGCTATCTTTAATAATATTTGCGGGAACAGATAAAAAGAACTTCAAAGAGGTGCTAGACGATCAGTTCCTGCTTTGTTTTTAAGACAATTATTTTTAATCTTTGTATAGTTTATATTCATATTTTAAATAATGCATATTTTGGATAAGATTGTCTCCAAATTTCATAATAATAATGACAATTAATACTATTATATCAAATATTTATTTAGCTCTTCTTGTTGTTTTTGGTCATTTTAGCCATGTTTGACTCTTCATGACCCCTTTGGGATTTTCTTAGCAGAAAGAAAGGAGTGGTTTGCAGCTTCCTTCTCCAGCTCATTTTACAAATGAGGAAACTAAAGCAAAACCAGAGTAAATGACTTGTCCAAGATCACTGACTTATAACCAGGGTCATAAGTGTCTGAGATAGGATTTGAACTTAGGTCTTTCTGAGTCTAAATTTAATGCCCCAGATATAACATTTTGTTTTTTAATGATTCATATATAGGTTTTTGCTAGAAAGACTTTATATATTGATAATTACTTGTTAATATCTTCCTTGTGGTCTTTTCAAATTATTCTGTATCTTCCACTCTTTCAGGTATTTTAATTATCATTTCCATGTTCACTGTGTTGCCTTTAGAATGGATTTATGTCTATCTGTCTGTCTGTCTCTCTTTCCTTGTGCAATATTTCTTGTGCCTTCCCCAGGAAAAAGGAGAGCAATGTGTGCCAACCCACAGGCTATGTCTCTTCATACTCTCATTCTAAACTGTGAAGCTGCAAAACAGCCCTTCTGTCACATTCTCTGGGTCTGACTTTATTGCTTGCAAGATCTGACCTGTGATTTTCAGTTCCATGTAATGGAAATAGTATTGGTCTCCATTCCACTGTAAGCTTTACTACTAATTAGCTGGGTCAGCTTGGTTGTCAATCATTCCACTCCTTTAGTCCTCGTCTGTAAAATGAGAAGACTGAACTAAATCATCACAAAAGTTCCTACTGGCTTGACTATTCTATGAATCTATGAAGAATTTAGTAAATTTTTGTTATTGGAAGATAGTCCTGGAGTAAATAAAATTAGAAATAAATAAGATTAGATAGCACAGTGGAGAGGATGCTGGGTCTTGAATCATGAAGACCCAAGTTCAAGTCCAGCCTTAGACTCTTACTAGCTGTGTGTTCTGGTGCTAGTCATTTTATGTCTATGCCTCAGTTTCCTCATTTGAACGTTGGAGATAATAATGGTCACTCAGGGATATTACGAGGATTAAATGAGATATTTATGAATTGCTTTGTAAATTTTAAACTACTATATAACTGCTAGCTATTATCATCATCATTATTAGATGAGATGACCTACAACTCAGGTGAAGTGAAGATGTCATGAAGAAACAAAGCCGAAATGGATAAAGTCAAAATACATGGCCCTTCAGAACAATCAAAAGTGGCATAATGTTAAAAAAATACATTTATCACTGGAATGCTATGATTTTGGAAAATTGCAGTGTCCAGCTGACCAGTGTCTTAAGGATTATTTCATTTTGGTTTCTTGGCATCATTTTTTTCATAGTCAAGGCAAAAATCAATCAAATCACAACCTTGTAAAATATATGGGCTAGAAGTACTTGTTAAGACAGAAGACTGTTTAGCATTCTGCTAAAATGCCCCAATTTAGTAATATAGTAGTTTAATATCAACTTTCTATCTAACTAAACTAAGACTAGACATTTTCCCCCTAGAGGTAAGAGCTAAGTAAATGTCAGGTTTAGCTAGAGTAGACTAGTTTTCAAAACTAAATAACTATGCTTAGAGATTGTGTGGCTTTTTTAAAAAACAAAATATTATCCCTTCTCTCTTTACCTGTATCCCTTTCCATAGACACTAGAGTCAATAAATATGCCACCTTTTTCTTACTGACCATATTCTGGAAAGTAGGACATTATAATTTCATTGTATTAATTCATTCAAGATGTCTGTTCCTCTGCCTGATAATTTCTTTTTCTTCCTTCCTTCCTTCCTTCCTTCCTTCCTTCCTTCCTTCCTTCCTTCCTTCCTTCCTTC
>NW_025360092.1:0-8623 GCF_016433145.1 Gracilinanus agilis | reverse complement strand
TGAATCAAGGAGCATCATCCTGAAGTACTTGCCTTCTCCCCTGGAGCTCATGGCATTGCAGTTCTGCTACACTAACCTACAGTTCCCAAATGACCAGGTGAAAAACACTTAAAATGCTTCTATCCAAAGTTGAAAAGCTCTCTTCTTTCCCCTCCTCCATCTTCTCTTTATTCATTCTTTACTCCCTCCTGAAAATCCATCCCAAATGTATAGAGAACAGGGAGTAGACTGCTTAGAGGCACACAGAAACATATAGGCAAGACCTCAGAAAATGAGATTGCTGTTCTCCTGTGGCTTTTTTTATTATCTAGTCAAGGTTTGAGTTAGGTCATCGACTCTGAATAAACTCATAAACATCTTCCCCCTGTAGAAAGGCCACAGAGGGATACCCACCAAGGCTAGAGCAGAACAACATTTTCTGAAAGGAAAACAGAAAGAGAAAAAAGGTAGAAGAAACTGCTGACATAGGCTACAGAGGAAAAGTATATGTTTTTGTTGTTTTTCTTCCTTTTTTTTAAAGTCATTCCTTTAAGAAATAAAGTCACACACAATTCATTATGACTGAAGGTCTCCAGCATCAGGAAGACAATTGCTGTTTGACACTGAGTCACAGAAACATGTCACTAAATTAAAAGCCCAGAGCGGAACTGAAAGGATGGGTCTATCCCGAAATGAAGTCTATAATGGAAAACAAAATGCACTGGCATTAAACAACAACCGGCTAAGTATCATTAAGCTACACAGCAGCACCAACAATTTATTTGGAAGCCATCTGTGTTTGTCCAAACTCTCAAAAGCAAATGTCCCCATGCTGGTTAGTGTTCTTTGCCTCCCCCTCTATCCCTCATCATTCCCTTCACTATCAGATTGAAGGCAATATGTCTGTAGCCTGCTTACAGCTGAGCCAAAAGAGGGCAAAGAAGGGCCTATCTTCTTTAAGATCTCCAGGATTTTCCCTGACTGAAAGTTGGAGAAAATGACCTTCACCAAATTCTCTCTCTCTCTCTCTCTCTCTCTCTCTCTCTCTCTCTCTCTCTCTCCTTTCCTCCCTTCCCTCCCTTTCTCCTTCCTCTTCCTCCTCTCTCCCTCTCGTCCTCCTTTTTCTTTTTCAAGTGAATGACTGTCCAGCAACAAAGTATTTGGATTACCCTCAAAACACAAGCTAGATCTGGCATTTCCCTTAACACTATCCAAGTGCATCTAATCACCCCAGCATCAAGGGAGCGAGTCCCCTCTAGTGGCTAAAAGCTACATTCTTATTGGATCTCTGTGACAGTAAGGAAGCGGGGCAGCTGGTCACGTGGTTTCTTTGACTCCCACGCCCCTACTGGCCAGACTCCTCCCTGAACTTGGGGTTTGGACTGTGGCTTGAGTTCTCCCTTTTCCTATATCAGCAGAAAAAGCAGGACTCAAGAGTGTGAGAGGTGAGGCAGGAACCGTGCCTGGAATAACTTAATTGCTTAAAATCACAGCCAAGAAAGGAGATAGGTTAAGCCTGGGCTGCCAACTGCTAACCTCAAATTCCGTCTCCACGCCTCCCTTCTTTCCTATGCAAATACGGAGTCAGTCATTAGAGCGCCAAGACTTTCTTACACTCTCAGGTTCGCTCACATGCAGGTGAGTCTGATTTTTGCGGGGTGATCCCCACGTTTTCGGTGGGTGTTCAAGTCCTCCTGCTGCCAACTTTGGAGGAGATGCCTGAATTTCAGAGGGGCTGTCAGTGGGTTTGTGGATCCAAGTCTTTTGGAAGGGAGTAGCTTTCCCGCGTTGCGCTGTCTGGAGCTTAGACGTGGGCTCTCAGAGGGAGCGGAGCGCGGGCGGTGGGCAAGATGACTCCGGATAATCTGACTTCGCAGAGCCTGCTATCCGCCCTGCACCCGCGCAATGCCAGTCCACAGTTCGCGGGACTGCAGTTTGTGCAGTCTTTCAAGCCTCTCATCATCCCTGGCTACTCATTAGTGGTGTCGGTCGGGGTCGTGGGCAACTACCTCCTCATCTATGTCATCTGCCGGACCAGGCGCATGCACAATGTGACCAACTTTCTCGTGGGCAACCTGGCCTTCTCGGACATCCTAATGTGCGCCACTTGTGTGCCCCTGACCCTGGCTTACACCTTCGAGCCGCGGGGCTGGGTGTATGGTCGCTTTCTGTGCTATTTCGTGTTCCTCATGCAACCTGTGACCGTATCGGTGTCCGTGTTCACTCTGACGGTCATCGCGGTGGACCGCTACCATGCCACAGCTCACCCGCTGCGCCGCCGCCGCCTCAGTGTCCCCGCCTGCGCTGGTGTCTTGGCAGCTATCTGGCTGCTAAGCTGCGCCCTAGCCGCTCCCGCGCTCCTCCACACCTACCACGCAGACTTCCCGGAGCTGCACTTCGCCATCTGCGAAGAGTTTTGGTTTCATCGCGAGCGGGATAGGCTAGCCTACGCCTATAGCACCCTGCTGCTCACCTACGTGCTGCCTCTGGGAGTCATTTCTGTGTCCTACCTGCGCATCTCCATGCGCCTCCGCAACCGCGTGCTCCCGGGTAACGCCACGTCGCAGCAACAGGCCGAGTGGGACCGTGCTCGGAGACGAAAGACCTTCCGTCTGCTCGTGCTGGTGGTGGCTGCCTTCGGGGCTTGCTGGCTCCCACTGCACATCTTTAACCTGGTCAAGGACCTGGACATCAGCCTCATAGACAAGCGCTACTTCAACCTGCTGCAACTATTGTGCCACTGGCTCGCCATGACCTCTGCCTGCACCAACGCCTTTCTCTACGCCTGGCTCCACGACAGCTTCCGCTGTGAGCTCAAGAAGATGTTCTGTTGGAAGCGGTGGTGGCGGCGACGCCGGAGAACAACAAGGGTCCAACCGGTGGACGGGCCTCCAGCTTGCCCTCTCGCGACTGTGGTCCTGTGAGGCTGAGGAAGAGGTCGGGGCGCACGAAAAGTTGATTTCTCCGACGCAGCTCTTGTGGACAGGGTCAGATTCAGCCAACCCAGCGGGAGTCTCTAGTATAAGTACTGCAGTTCATGCAAACGTCCCTCAACCTCAACCTTGCGCCCCTGGGTTCCCTTAACGCCTATTCACCAACTGAAATGGAGGTAAAAAACCAAACTCATTTTGAGAAAAGACCGTGTTCCTTCTCCACCTCTCTCTACACACTCCTAACTCCTGCTTCCATTTCTTTCCCACCCCCCACACAATCTTAGTTGATCTGCCCTTACCCCTTGGAAGGGGGAACCGCGCCGCAATGATTCCTCCTTTGTGTCCAGGACAGACCCGGGTCCAGCCACTAGGGCGGTTTGGGCTAGAGAGGTGATGAGTGAAGACAGGATGAGGAACGGTTTAGCAAACTTCATTAAAAGAAAAGACTGGACAGCTACTCTGTGGTTCGCCTTTCTCCCTTCCCCTCACACACACTCTTAACACAGACCTAGCTTTCCACTGACTCTGTATGATACAGAAATTGCAGTCAGCTGCATAGACCACATAGAGGTGTGTAACGTCACAAACACTGGCGAACTACCTTTATTTCCAAACGAACAATCTCAGAGCTGTATCTTCCTTTCTCTCTTCCCCTGCCTAATTGGTCATTGCTGACAACTTTTTGGAGACAAAGCTCCCCAAACGTGGCTAGACAGTGCTACTGTTCTCCTTCAGTTACTAACATGAAACTTTTGCTCCTGAGCTGGGAGAGGTGGGGCAGGGGAAGGAGAAAGAGAGATTTCAAAGAGTTACTAAGCTGGAAGTGCCACGACCCAGAGTTCTTGTTCTTTGTTTGATTTCTACCAGGGGAAGTGGATCCTCGAGCCACTTCTTCCCGGGAAAGGGCTGCGATAAAGCGAAAATGACAGTTCTCCTTGAACAAAAGTACTTGTTTACATGGCTACAACATTATTTTTTCCTGAGTCAGGCACAGACTCTGCTGATTAAAAAAAAATTATTTTTTTAATTTGCTGCTCACCTCACACTATTCTGGCTCCTGTGGTTTAGTTCATTAAGCCTTCATTGATTACTTTAGAAATGATTTGGTAGCATTTGTAAAGAAGGAACCGATTACCTTTGAGTCCCTGCAGGAAGTCTTCAAGCCAAAGCTTTGGTTAACTTGTCCCATCTAGCCAGGAGCCTCCCTGCTTTACTTCTTAAAGGCAAGGGAAGCAGGTAGGGACTGGTATCACACTTCTTGGCTATCATAAGACATTCTATCTAACCTCTAGCAGAGGGAAGGGCATCATGTCATTTTAAGCAAGTTAAGTACCCTCTCTGGATCTTAAATTACTTCATCATTTCCAAATTGAGTAACAGGGGCTCCCTTTTCCTTATGTTGTTGACTTTAACAAAATTACCAGGGACGATTTCCCACAAACAGTATCCCAGAAATCTGAGGAAGGAACTTTGGAAATTGTCAAATCCAACTTGCTTATTTTGAAAACAAGCAAACCTAAGTTATAGAGGTGAAGAGCTATAAACAACTGATTATTGTCTGGCCTTGAATGCTAAAAACTAGGACCTGCTATCCTGTAGTTCCCAGCTCAGTGCACCTTGTGGCATGGATACAAAGTCAGATATTGTATATATACTCCCTTGTAGTTCCCAGCTCAGCACACCTTGTTGCTGGGATAAACAGTCAAATGTTGTTTATATACTTCCTCTGCTGAAAATGAAATCAGCAAGCCAATTACTAGTGTAAGCATAGTAAAATTAGATCAATGCCTGATACCGATGGAAAAATTCTAGATGAAATGGTCTGATTTTGATTAATCCTCATAAGGCTGCTGGGCATCAGGTAATGCTTTTTGGTCTTGGCAACTCAGGAAGACCATTTACTAAGATCTGTGTATTGGAATGGGAAGGAGTAGGAAGACGATGTTCCAGCTTGCACTGGTGAAGGAATCCCTTCCACTGAGGAGATTATGGATGCCTGATGTGTTAAAGTAAGTGTCATTCTTTGTACATTTATAATATTTCCCCTACTTGACTGTGAGCCTCCACAGAACTTATCTAAACCTTGTATCTCCCTTGTGCTTAGCAGAATGCTCCTTACAAGCAAATGCTTAACAAATATTGTTTGAATTTGATTGCAAATACCATCAAAATAAAGGATTTTTACTCTCTGATCATATGTCTGGTTTGGTAATTGAGGTGACAACTATTTTTGAAGTACCTGATCCCTTCTCAGGATTATGTGGTTGAGAGATAATGGTTCAGAGGAAAGTAACACAGAATCCTGTTTCCCATTGAACTGCTCAATTGCTCAGTGATTACTGGAGAGTTGACTGAGGGAGCTGGCCCACAAAACCTCAAGAAAACATCAGGAGGCCTACTGAAAAACAAAGTGCTGAGAATATTTCCTGCTGTCATCAGGAAATCCAGTGAGAATTTGTGCTTGCTTTTATAATAAAGGTGACAAACCTTCTCTCATGTCCCAAGAATGGCTTAGGATTGCGGCCAGGTCTTGATGAACACAAATAGTGGATGAATTTGCAATATTTGAAGTCACACTGCATATTTTCACTGGCCTGAAGCCTGTTATCATATTTTACATATTTATAACTTTATTCATACAAGTCAGGTCCTAGCTGTAGTTACATAGCAAATAAGGCAAAATGCCTAATTGATTTCCCATTGTTTCTCATCCTTATGCCCTTTTCAGAAAGCTTTCTTCTATGCTTAGAATTCTCTTCTTCCCCTTCTCTACCCCTTAGAATTTTGACTTCCAAGCTCAGCTCAAATACTATCTTCTATATGGGACTTTTTCTGATCTCACATGCCTTCCCCCCAAATTACCTTGTATATATATTGAATATATGTGTTTGTGTATGTATATGTGTGTGTATTTCTTAAAATAGAATGTAAGCTCCTTTAGGGCAGGTTATTGACATTTTTGTCTTTGTATCCCCAGCATTTAGCCCTGTGCTTGGCATGTATTAGATACTATAATAAATGTTTGCTGATAATGATTGAGTGTTGTATAATGTCCAAACCTCTTAGCCTGGCATTCAAAGTCTTCTAAATCTACCCCAAATTACTGTTCCTGACTTATTTCCCATTGCTTCCCCATATGTTCTATATATTCCAGACAACTTAGACAACTCACCCTTCCCCAAAAATGTAAGGCAGCATGGCATAATAGAAAGAGTAATATGATTGGAGTCCTAGGGCCTGAATGCAAATCCTGATTCTTTGGGTCAGAGTGAGAGAAGGCAGGTTGTGATAGGATTCCTATCTACTAGGGTTTCCTCTCTGTCTACACATGGCTTAGGTTAGTTCTTTGCTTGAAAGGCCATGAAGCTGTCCCTGGGACCTGAGAGGTACAGGGAATCTAAGGCTCAAGTTGAACCCTCATTGATGTAACATCCTGACATTGCTTCCTGGTTACTTAAGGATATAAAAAGTCCCATCCACATGAAATCAGGGCCCTGCAGATTTGGCTGATGTTCCAAAGCTCCCAAATCACCCTTCAGTACCACCTTGGGTGTTTTACTACTCTGATCCTCACTTGATTCATCTTTGAAGTGAGGGAGTGAGACTAGATAACTTCAAATGTCTCTTCCTCCTCTGTAGCTATTATCCTATGCCTTATACTTTTCCCTACCACAGTTCATGATGTTCCTCTAACATTTCTTCTCCCTTAATCTTCATGATATCTACAAAATTCCTCAAAAGGCATCTCCTCCATGAAGTTTTTCCTGATTATCCCCAGTTAGAAGTGCTTCTCCCTTTCTTTCAATTCCTTTACCAGTTTTTCATGTCTCTCTCATGTGGGCATGACAGACTTCCTTGTGATATGCCATATCTTCTTCCCAGATAAAGACTGTTGAGGGAAGAGTCCAAAGTATAGTCTTCTTTCCAATCTCCAATAGTCCAATGCCTTTTGGCAGAGCACAGAAGGCATTCAGGATAAATAATTGTTGACTGACAATGAGTAATGCATAGGACCATGAATATGCTCTTTTAAATCATGAAAGTTAGGCCAGACAAGGGAAATAATGCCCAAATTGAGGTGGAGGATGGTTTGGAGATCAATGCAATGACCTTTGATTCTCAAAGGAAAGAAACCAGGGTTTTTTGTAGTTTAGAAAAGAAGTTTAAAAAAAAGGAAGGAAATTGAGCTTGCATAGCAAAGCAAAGCAGTGTTAACCAAGTGTAACAGGAGACAGAACAATGTGGAAGATTCAGGCAAGAGTCACTGGAAGGGACCAGGTTTTTAGGATGTTTTGAAACTATGTCCTGCAAAGACTGATTAAAAAAAAACTAATAACTGGACAATTCGGGGAAAATTTAGCCTGGAGAAGAGAAAAGGGAAGAGAAGGGGGGAAAGGGTAGACTAGAGCATGCTAGATGGGCTATCTTAACTTCTGAAACTTAACTTCTGAAAAACAGAGCTGGGGAAAATAAGTTCATGTTTCTGAAGGGCAGATAGCAGCTGATTTGATATGGCCCCAGCCTGTAGAGACTCTCTTAAACTTTGGAGGTTAGGGTTGGGAATGCTAGTTGTAATAGAATCATGTTCTACCAAAGCTCCTCTTTCCCTACCATATGGGTCAGGGTAGATATTTGCCTGAAAGTCTGGGAAATTCTTCCTGAGATCTAATGGATATAGGGCTCAAAGTGATGCAGCTGATTAGGGGATGGATTGGAGTGAAAGTGATTTGAAGTAGTGAGACCAACCACAGGGTTATTGCAATAGTCCAGACATGAGGGGATGAGGACTGTATAAGACTGATGGCTCTGGAAGTTAACAGAAGGGAATGTAACCAAGAGAAGTAATGAAGGTAAAAATGACAAGACTTTAGAATGGATATGTGAGATGAGAACGAGGGGTTGCAGATGACACGGGTTTAAGTCTGTGTACCTGGGAGGATGGTAATGCCTTTAACAGCTACCTTGATAAGGGAGTTTAAGTGAAGGATTTGAGGGAAAGATAATTAATTATGGACATGATGAATTTACTCATAGGACATCCAATTCTAAAAGTCAGTTGGTGATGTGGGACTAGAGCTCAGAAGGAAGACTGGACTGGATATAAAGTTCTTTAAATCATCTGCATGTAGATTATAACTGAACCCATGGAAGCTACTAAGAGTACCAAGTGAGACAGTATTGAAAAATAAGAGAAGAATGTCCAAGACAGATCTTAGGAGGACTTACGTGATCATTGGGCATGACATGGATCGAGAAACATTGAAGGTCACCAAAAAGGAGCTGTCAGATAAACAGAAGGAGAAATGGGAGTGAGCAGTGTCACAGAAACCTTAGAAAGGAGATGGTATCTAGGAGGTGATTAACAGTGTTAAAGGTTGCAAAGAGATCAAGAAAGATGAAGACTGATTTGGCAATTAAGAGATTATCAGTATTTTCGGGGAGAACTGTTTTAGTTAAATAGTAATGTCAGAAGACAGATTGAAGAGGGTTTAGAAGAAAGTGAACGTAGCATAAGTAGAGGCAGTTACTGTTGCTGGCTTTTAAAAAGAGTTTGTCTTAGAGGAAAAGAGATATAGGACAATAGCTAGCAGGGATGTCGATTAATTGAGGGTTTTTTTTAAGGACAGAGAGGAGAGACATGAGTGTGTTTGCAGCCAATGGAGAATGAAAGAGAGAGAGAGAGAGAGAGAGAGAGAGAGAGAGAGAGAGAG
>NW_025360091.1:0-5500 GCF_016433145.1 Gracilinanus agilis | reverse complement strand
GGGAGAGAGGGAGAGAGGGAGAGAGAGAGAGAGAGAGAGAGAGAGAGAGAGAGAGAGAGAGAGAGAGAGAGAGAGAAAGAAAAGAGAGAAGGGTCCCTGCTACCGGAGAGTTTTCTGACTGTAGAAATCTTTGAGTTGATATTTGAGGGGGGAAAAGTCACAGCTTATGGCTACCAAAGCTGAGGTTGGTTTCAGAACATTGTTGGGAGGTTTTCTGAGACTTGAACTTGTTCTCTGCAAAAAAGAGAGTCTCAGTCGTCAGCACTCTGCTGCTAAACACCTCAAAGTAGTTGACCTTTAGATAGAAAATATTGTCTGTTTCTTCCTCATGTGTATTTTACAGAAAACTCCAACATCTTGGTGCCAGGTTCCATAGACTGCACATGTCTGAGGTGGGGGAAGGGGATAGGACCGATGTTATACAAGTCCAACAGCCTTGATAACATTTCAATTGTCATTTTCTTTTTTTAGGGCTGGGTTACTGTTACCTCTTGACTGAAGTCCAAGTACAGAAGTTAACTGTTAGTTATGCAGGCTATCAAATAGTGGCAAATCCCCATTAAGCCCAAAGGGCTGCCAAATAATTCTATTTCTTCATAAAAGGATTGTTAAGCTATTGTTAATACCTTTTCTTTCCTCAACAGAAATCCTATGAGCATTTGGCTAAAGTAAGAATCGCCAGAGAATCACCTCTAGAGTGTAACTGTCCAGCAGGTAAAAAAAAAAAATCTCAAAAAACTATTTAACAATCTTTTCTTTGTAATGGAAGATAAGAAAACTCATAAGATATCTGTAATGTTAAGAATGATCAAGAATTCAGAATCTGTAGTTTAATCAAATGAACATGCCCTAATTGAGAGAATCAAAGTCCCAGTTATATTGTGTGGTATATGTTCACTGTGAGAAAGCAGAGGAGGTAAAAATAATCTTCAAAGTAAATACAGGCAAGATGATGCACAAATAGAAATTTCACTAATATAAAAAACATTCTTCAAACACATTAACTGGTTTTGTTGCCTGTACTGAAGATGGGTACAGAATTTTTACAGATTTCTTATTTACCAACAGCTAAAGAAGAATCAACATAGTTTTCCATTTCTTTTCCAGTTTGTCAAGGTGTTACATTTTAGGTCACCTTCCCTCAGTTCCTCAACCCCCATTTTTTTTTTTTCTGTTCAGAATGTTGTTTTTTTTTTTCCCTTCTACTCTCAGGTACAATCATGAAACAGACTAAAGTAGAGGAGAGTTTTGAATCTTGTGGCTTCCCATTAAAAAGTACTTACTTTCCAAATGTATGGCTAAGAGAGGGTGTTTTAGAGGTTGACATTATTCTCCTTCTGGTTTTCTGTTTCTTAAAATTTTCTATTTCTTACAGTTCCAGGAGGAAGGGATTTGGGTTCATCACAGTAGAAAGGTAGGGGGAATAGTGAAGCAAAGTGAAGTAACAATACAGTGTTTATTTGCAATAGATTTCCTAGCCTGTGGAGATATTTTTGGCCCCCTTAATGATATCATACACATGAATGTGGCCTTTGGGGAAAATCCTAGTGGAGACCTACTGATATAAACCATTCATGAGTCCCAGGGGACTTGTTCTTTCACTATTAAAAAGGCCATGCTAATGCATTCATTCATAAGCATTTCATTCTTCATCAGTCATGCAAAATTCAATCTTTCACACTTTCTAGAGTCTCCAGGACCTTTGAGACTAATCACTTGTAGACAGAGAAAAATTATTTCTTGATTTTTCCATATTCTGAGTTCCCCTCTTTTTAATGATTACTTATTTTGACTTATAAAATAAGTATAAAAACTGTTGGCATGATAAAACATCTCTTTTCTGATGTTGAATTCCATCCTATTCTGAGGAAGCGACATTGAAGGTACAGACTTTAGAACTGAAGAAGACCATAGGGATTTGATTCCAATCTTCTCATTTTACAAATGAGGAAACTGAGGGTAAAGGAAAATGAATGACTTGCCAAAAGGCCTCCAGGTTGTAAGGAGAAGATGTGGAATCAAAACCATGAGTCCAAATCTAGTGGAATTTCCTATAAACCATGATGACGTTTTATGGTTGTGTTTCTCAAGTGCTTCATTGTCTATGATAAGCATGTGTCTGTCCTTAAAAATGAAGGTTTTCATTTGGAGAAAAGATACTCTGTGAAACAAAGAGTTGGCTAGACTTTTTCAGCCAAACCTAGTTATTTTATGTTGGGATAGACTTCAGAAGTCAGATATTCAAGGAAGGCACTCTCTTACTGTAAGGATTAATTCACAACAAACTCATCAGCCTAGAGGGATTACTGAAATTCCCGGTGACAGTTGGTATAGGACTTTACTGATCATGCTACTTACAGTTCAGCTCTTTCCGTGTTTGGGAGTCCTAGGAGTCATAGGAAAAGTGTAGAGCACTCCTGTAAGAATAAATCATTTTATTACTTAGATTCTTTGTGTCATGATGCCATTTAAAAACTGAGAACATGACATTGCCATTTGCATCTTGGATTTCTCTAAAACTATCTATTTCTCATGGCTTAATGTTGATTGGATGTTGAAACGTAGGATATAATTCTAAAGACAGAAATTCACAAGGAAGAAGGATATTCAGTTTTGAGTTGACATTATTTCATCCTGGGACAGCAAAGTGAACAACTTTCTGCCTTAATTTTTATTAACTGAATAAATGGACAGCCATAGCACTTTGGATGAAATGGTCATTCATTTTCTAAGAACAAGGGCCTCTGCTTGCCTTTCATTGCCTCTCTTTTTTTTTTGCCATGCTTTGCTGCCTTGCTACCACTAGAGTTCCACATGACATCAGTTTTTACCTGAACATACTTGTGAGGCAAACATCTGGAGCTATACATTCCAATACACTGCATGCATCAAACAGACTTAAGCTGTAAAATTAGAATGGGCCATTCTCTACCAAGTTAAAAATAAAACACAGTCAGGCTTGGAAAGAAAGCTTAGACAGACAATGTGCATTTCCCCCTATAAGTATAATCAACATAAGCAATCAATTTTAATTGCTTGTAACCAATAAATGATATTTTAGTTTCACTTAGATTAGTGTGCTATTTTTCTGCTCCCCTCACTCCTCATTTTGGTGAAAATACAGGCATCATCAACATATGTTGAGCTGTCATCCAGGAAAACTGGTTAATATTAATTATGGTTAATGATTAATGGACAAGAGGATTAGAAAAGGGATACAGGGATATCTAGGTGGCTCAGTAGATAGAGAGCCAGACTTAGAGATGGGAGGGAGGTCCTGGGTTCAAATGTGACCTCAGACCCTTTCTAGCTGTGTGACCCTGGGCAAGTCATTTAACCTAGCCCTTACTGCTCTTTTGCCTTAGAATCAATGCATATTATTGATTCTAAGATGGAAGATAAGGGTTTAAAAAAAATAAAGGGGAAACAATGTTTCTCAGCTAGTTTGGACCTAACCTTGGTTGTCCATTGACTGGGTTATTATTCTCCAATGTCTATTGGGTAGTATGAGAAGAATTCCTGACCTTCACCCAATAGCTAAGAAGTCAAAGAGCCATGGTCTGACAGAGAGAGTGGCATTTTGTTTGTGTTTACTGGAGTTCTTTCTGAAAGCATTCAAGCCCAGCAGAGTTTGTAGAAGAGGGGCCAGATAAATCGGAAAAGTTTTGCTAGGCTTAATTTACAAACAAAGTCTGGTGGAAGAGCAAACATTTATAGAGCTTTCCCTGACTGAGGGTTTCACCGATTGGAATTTCCTTTTGAATAAATATATAGATGAAGGGCTAGTTCCCTGTAGACAGCAAAATTGATCTCCTAAGGGAATTTTGCCTAATTGGCAGCTAACCATCTTTGGCCTGTTTAGGTCAAGAATGAGGCAGCCTAGCTCATTAGGCACATTTGGGGCTTGGTCACGAAACAACAGCGGTGCCTCAGAACTTTATAGTTGAGAGGTGTAAATCTGCCCCTCTTTCCAGACCCCAAATATGATTTATTAAAAGGAGTAGCTTAACCATCTGAAATTATTTGTTCGTTGACTTTCTGGAGCTCAGGAAAAACTCCCTGCCTCACCCCCCAATGCTTGCTTTAAAAAAAACAAAATGCATACAAATTGAAGCTCTGTTCAGCAGAATGTTTGATTTAGCAGGAGCTGAGCCATGGAAAGTCAGTCGGCTTCTGTGGCTTGGCATCTGCAAAACTTAACCCTCCTAGAAGAGTGCAAATTGGCTCCTTGCTACAGCTGCAAGAATTCCTCTTCTGGACTTTTGCTCAGCATTCTCCAATGTCCTGCATGAGATATGCATTCACCAGGTGCACTGCCAGGAAGGCATTGCTGTGCCAGCTGATAAGGACCTCTGGCATCAGCAGGCTGGGAGCTAGCCAGCTGCCCAACAGACATTTGGAGCACAAGCCTTTCTATGCCTTCCCTGGAAATAGCTCGATCACTGGGGCTTTTGCTTGGACAGACAGCTAGGCAGGAGGGGCAGTGTGGTGTAGGGAGTGGGGTGTTAGGAAACTGGGCTCTAGTCTTCATTCTATTGAGAACATTATAATTAGTTACTGTCACAATTAGTGACAATGTGTCAAGTCATGTCAATTCTCTGAATCTCAGTTTCCTCACTTGAAAAATAAAAGAGCTGGGCTTGATGGTGGTTTTTTTTATCCCTTCCATCTCACTTAGTCCTTAGAGATTGTTGATATTCCTTTTATGTTTTAAAGAAAAATAATTTATATAATTGACAGAGAGAACATAGTTTGTGCTGAAGGAGACCTTATTTTCTTATTTGAAATGAATAATATAGCTATGGTCAGTCACTGAATTACTTTACCCTAGTTGTCTATCCTCCTTTTTTTTGAGTAGGGGGGTCAGCATCATGGACTTGTGAATTCATTGGTATAGGCAATATTTGCTCCCTTCTGCCTCATTCAATTTCTTCTCTGAAGGAGCTGGGCAATTCTTCTGCAACTTATGAGCCTTGGAGTTACCAGGGGCATGGAAAAGTCAAATGACTCTGACAGGGTCACACAGTCTATATGGGTCATTGGCTAGACTTGAACTCAAATCTTACAGACTTTTGTAGGCTGGCTTGCTAACCACTAGAACTCTCAGTTCCTTAATAATAAGTGAGATGGAAGTTTTGGATTCTCTGCTTTATATGGAAATGGAAATATCTTATTCCAATACTTCTATCCTATTCCCCTTGATCAAAGTTTAGAAACTTGTTTAAATTTAACAAATATAAGTACCTACTATGTATAAAGCAGTCTACTGGGGCCTGATGATACAATAATACAAATGATTGTTTCTGCTTTCAGAGAATTTATATTCTCTAGGCACTGTGAAATCTATCCATCCATCCGTCCTTCCATTCCCCTTTTTTCCTTCTTCCCTGTTTTTCCTTCTCTCCTTCCCCTCTTTCCCCTTTTCCCCTTGCGCTATCATCCTTTTTTCTCCTTCCTTCCTTCCTTCCTTCCTTCCTTCCTTCCTTCCTTCCTTCCTTCC
>NW_025360090.1:0-6531 GCF_016433145.1 Gracilinanus agilis | reverse complement strand
TATATATAGAGAGAGAGAGAGAGAGAGAGAGAGAGAGAGAGAGAGTCTGCTAAATACTAGAATGATATAATCTGGTATCTGAAAGTCTGCATTAAAAGTTTACTATCTTTTGTGGGGTGGCAAAAAGATCAATTCCAATATGACAGATATAGACCTCATATCCTATTCATACAATAAACTGTCCTGGAAGCAAACAATTGCTGTAGACCATACTACTGAGCTATTGCTTACTGTTGATACGGTATAGCACTGAATCAAAAAAAAACAACAAAAACCTACTAAGAAACTTTAAATACTTTTTGATATCACACATTCTTAAAACCTCCTAGCTACAAGCATTCAAAATATAGTGACCTGACTTAGAATACTGGAAGCATGTTGAAAAAAAATGAGTCAAGTTAATTTTATTATCTCCTTTTTAATCGTATTGAGGGTATTTTTGGTGATCATGGATAGACTAAACTTATGTACTATCTCTTTATTCAACTAAAAAAACAGCCATGATTTTATCTTTTCTCATCCATCCAATCAATTTTCATAGAACAGTGACTGTAAAGGAACTATATAGAAGAATAGAAATTAATCCTAGGAAAATTTCTATCTCAACCTTATGAGAAAGGAAGGAAGAAAACCATATTTTTAAGTGTCAATCATATGCCAGAGATTGTATTGAATGATTTATAACTATTTTCTTATTTGTTCCTCACAAAAACCCAAGGAAGTAATTACTTTTCCCACTTTACAGTTGAGGAAACTGAGGTAGACAGAAGTTAAATGGCTTTCCTGGGGTCATACAGATAGTATGTGTCTGAGACAGGATTCTAACTATAGTATTCCTGAATGTCAAGGCCCAGAACCTGATTCACTGCTCTACTTACTCACCATAATGAGGCGACTCATAATCATCATCATCCTTACCATCATTATCATAATCACAATCTCTGAACTATGTAGAATGAAACATTTTTCAAAATTACAAGAAAGTGGAAGATATCAAAATCATGTAGGAACAAGATGAACTTCATATCATTGACACTATTCTGTGTCTGCTAATGGGATCAGAATCAAATGTTTTCGACAAGCAAACAACAATATGAAATAACATCTCAATGGTTTATTACCTGCTAAACATAAAACTCACAAGAATAATAGGAGGATAGAGATCTTTCCATAAACTGTTCTCAATCTATTTATTTGAAATCAAGAAGAGAGAATGGATTAAAACATAATAAAAAAAGACAACTAATTTTCACTTATAAACCAAACCTGTAAAGTGACTTACATATCCTTTATATATTTAAAGGAATTAACACATCAGAAGAGTCACCCACTGAATTTTAAAACTAACTCAAACATGATAAGAAATTAAGAAGTGAAAAAGGAAGTCAAAATAGAAAGAAGAAACGATTTTCAAAAATAAGTGCTAGTGATTTATTTTTATATAAATCTTTTCCTGAGAAAAATTATCTGTCCCAGTCTGGGAGTACCATAAATTAAAAAGTCTCATGATAGCATGCTAGATTTCTTATTACTATTGTCAACTGGAGGAATTGTCATTCAATATTTCTTCCCTCAGAGAGCTAAGGCATGTTTTTCTTTATGCAAAAGAAGTTTTCTTGAAAAGTAATGTCTAAATTTATGTTTTGTAAATTTAATTCTTCTTTAAATTCACCAAGCAGCTGGTTCTTTATAGGAATCCTTTAGTGACTCCTATGGTAATGAGGAAGTATCCTTTTGTAATGTAAATAATCACCTCCTAATTTATCTTTTGTGTAAACCCAGGGATCTGTATAATGGCTTTGTTTACAACTAGTTGCACCTGTATTTGGGGGAAACATCTCTGAGGTAGACAATTATCATAATCTTCCCACAACTAAAATTTCTTAAGTATCTTTAGAAGAGCCTACTTGCTTTCATGTACTTGTAATACACATTAAGCATAATCATAAAATATCACATTTGCAACCTCTGCATATATATGGTGTCACTATAACACGAGACTATTTCATTGATCTCTAGAAATTCTCTAACTTCTATTTTTATTGTTCAGTCATGTCTGATTCTTCTTGATCCTATTTAGGGTTTTCACAAAGTTACAAGAGTAGTTTGTCATTTCCTTCTCTAACCGATTTTTTAGATGACATCCCTGAGGCAAACAGGATTAGGTGTCTTGCCCAGGATCACACAACTATTAAGTGTCTGAGGTGGAATTTGAACTCATAATGGTGAGTCTTTCTAATTATCATACTAGTACTATCTCCACTGAGCTACCTGGTTGACTTTAGATCTTAATATTAATTCCCCAATATTCAACCTTATTTCAAAACCACTTCCAAAATTTTCACTTTAATTTGTTCTCTCTGGCACCTGTTTCCTGAAAAGGCCTTCACTAAAGTTCACCACTTTTAACTACCCTTTCTATTTTCTTTTCTCTACTAACTCTTCCTTTATAAAAAGTTTACCACCTTTACATAAACCCTTGACCCTAAATGCTTCCATATTTTCTGGCATATTGTCTCTTCAGTATTCTTCCTTCTCTAATATTCATTCTCTTCCTACCTACATGTTCCTTTCCTGCTATCTATAAAAATACTCAAACCTTCTCTGTCCTTAAAAAGAAGAAAAAGAAAGGAAAAAAAAACCCTTAGTATTTTCAAGCTATCATCCCATATCTCTATTCACATTCATAGTTGAATGCTAACAAAAAGCTATCATTATGCCTACTTTCCCTTATCTCAGTCCCTTCTCTGTCTTTTGCAATCAGACTTTCAACATCTTTACTCAATCTTCTCAAAGTTACTAATGATGTCTTAATTGCCAAATGTGATGACTTTTTCTCAATCTTCAACTCTTCTTGAATACTTTGCAACATTTAACATACATGCTTGAATTTCTTTGAGTTTTCCTAACATTCCTCTCTCCTCGTTCTTCTTTGCCTCACTGACTGTGATTCTGAGACTCATACTTTTTTCAACATCCATCTCAAAATAGCTCGTATTTATTAGTGCATCACAAACATAAGTCCTGGACCTTCCCCTCTTCTCTAATTTGGTGATCTCATCGGTTCATTTCTCAAAGCTTTAATTGTTGCTAGTCCTTTGTTTTGATGAAGACCAATGACATAACAGGGTGATGTCTTGACTAATGCAGGAATTGTATTTCAAAGAGAGGCTGAGTTATAGTCATCAGTCACATTTTCCCTTCCAAGGTCATCAAAGCCTAATGGCAAAACAAAAGTCATGATAACTTGTGGTGGTCCAGGATGCAGCGAATAAACTTGGCATCTTTTATGATCAAGCTCTAAGCATTAAACAACGTGTGCTTTAGCAGCCTTCATGGCTATTGGAACACATTATTTTCATCTGCTCATTTTGCCAGGGGATATCTTCTTGTGCTTGAGGTAAACATCCACTAACTCACCAATGGATCTGAGGCCTTTCTGTTACCATCAGTCTGGTTTAGTCCACCTGTGAGACAGTTCAACTGGGATGTGATCACTCTATAGGCTATAGTTTCTTGGAGCCATAGGAGAAAGTGTATGGGTTGTTTAAAGAATATTAACACCATTAGTGTGAGGGCGTGCTGAGTCCTTTTCAGGGCTTCTTATCCATATTTTTGCATCCACATGGCACTGAACTCTTATAGGCCTAATTATTTTCTAGGCCAATGGCTCTTAGACCTATAAATCTATGTATTCAATTGCTCTCTCAAGTTCCAATATAGTGTCACCAATTATCATTTAGATATTTTGAAGTGTATGTTGAAGAGATATCCCAAACTCCCTGTATTCAAAGCAGAACTCACTGTCTTTGGCTCACAATTCTCCCTTCTTCTTAACTTTCCCAGTTTTGTCAAGAGCACCATTGTCCCCAGTTAACAATACTTGACTGTTTACTCTCTTATCCTTCACTTCACACAGCTAATCAGTGACCAAACCTTGATTTTGCCTCCACAATACATCTTACATCCAGCCTCTTCTCACTAATCAGACAATCACTACATTATTTCAGGCTTTTACAATCTCTCTGATGGACTATTACAAAAGATTGCTACCTACTCTACCCTCTTTAAAAGATTTTTTTTCATCCCATTCTCTTAAGTCATTCTTCTTAAGTACTGGTCTGACTATGTCTGTTCCCCACTTAACAATATCCAGTGGTTCTCTGTTGTTTCCAGCAACAAATATAAAATCTGCTTTTATTTAATGCCTTTCATACTCTGATCACCTTCAAAGCCTTGTAATACATTATTTCTTTATCTGTAGTAGAACCACATTTAGCTTCTTGCTGATCCTTACACAAAACTTTATTTCTCATCTTTGTGAATTTGCTCTGGTTTTCCCTTCATGTCTGGACCATCGTTATTTCTGTTCTTAGAATCCCTTATTTCCTTCAATATTCTACTCAGGAATCACCTGGTCCTTAAAGACTTTCTACATGTTAGTGAGTCAGTCAAAAGTGTTTTATTAAATGTCAAGCACTATGCTAAGCACTAGACGTACAAAGAAAGGTATAAACACTTTCTCTGCATTCAATATTTCATTGTAATGGAAGAGACACATGCTTACATAAAAGATACTAAGGGAAGAAATCAAAGTTAATATCAAAAACAATATTCTTATGGTAAGGGAAAGTGGGTGAGGGAAGGTAAAAAAGTCCCCTGGAGAAGGGGAGATTTGATGTGAGTCTTGAAGGGATTCAGGGAAGCTAGGAGTAGAGAAGAAAGAAGGAGATAAAAAGGTCCAGTGATGGAAATAGTAAGCAAGTCAGTGTGGTTGAATAGAGTATATGTAGAGGGGAATAGAAAAAGCATAATATAAAAATATAGAAAGATTAGAAAGATAGAGAGACGTTAGGTAATTAAGAGTTTTAAATGCCAAACTGGAGAATTTGTATTTGATCCTAAAGGTAAAGACAGAATCACCCCTTGAGGTGTTAAGTTGGGAGTTGACATAGTCAGACTTATAGTTTAGAAATGTCATCTTGGCAGCTGAGTAAAGAATTGATTAGAATGGGAAAATATTCAAAAAATGGAAACCAATTAGAAGGAAATTGCAATTAATCAGATGAGAGTTGACTGGGAAAGGAGTGTACAGGAGGTCATATGAGGAATAAATGATATGATTTAACAGATTGGATATATGGGGTTGACAGAAAGTTAGGATTACAATGACACTGATATTGTGATCCTGGGTGACTATGAGGATAGAGGCACCTTTACCAGTAATAGGACCTTTGGGAAAGGAAGATTCTTTTAGGGGAAAATAATACATTCCGTTTTAGGCATTTTAAGTTTAGATATCATTTAGAAATCAGAGATCATTGAAAGATGACTAAAAGTCAATTAGTACTGTAGGATTGGAAGTTGCAAAATAGATTGTTTAGAGTGAGAAAAAAGAATGTAGAATGAAGCAATGGTGATAAAATATCAAATTTCAAAAAAATCAAAATAAAGATCCTTCCCTCTCAAAAGAAATATATTTATATTTTTACATTCTCTATGTACCTTATGAATGAATGTAGAATGAAAATCCAGTTAAGGCCTTATTATGTGCAAAGCACTATTTTAAGTACTCGAGCTACAAATAAGAAAGTAAGACAATTATTCCTCTCAGGGATTCACATTCTGATAGTATTGTGATTGAAGTTTATACTACCCTAGAATTGGAAATATACAAGTGAAGATAATCATTCTACTAATATATAGCAGTACCTTTTTTGTGCAACTTAGTGCTAGAAAGTGACCTAGGACTTTAGAATTTTAAGTGTCCTGTTCATATTCACATTGACAGTAGGAATCAAAAGCAGGACTTGAACCCAGGACTTCTTGGTCACTAGTCTAGCTCTCTCACTGTTCCATACTGCCTCTTTAATAATAGGGGAAAGGAAAAAAAAAGAAGTAGAAGAGAGCTCAAATGTAAGGTGGAAGAAAGGTTTAGGTGGCACTTTTGATGATAGGGTCTGCATGTTTCTAATTGAAGTATTACAATTTGTCTGGGGTAGAGAGGAAAAGCAAGATTGACATTCAAACAGACTACTTTCAGTATTATTTCAGATGACAGAAACATATACATTTCTGTCACTGAACCATTTCACAGGGTAATAATAATCTTGTGATTTTACAGTGCTACGTTCATAGATAATTAAAAAAAACCCTATTTTTATTCAATAGCTGTGACTGCTAAAGAGTTGGAGTGTGAATTGGCAGAAGAGACAGTTACCTGTATATCTTCCATTAATGTTTCTCTTCTGAGTGATGGTGGTAAGACCCAATCATTAACAGAGGGATACCTACAATCTGGCAGAGAAAAATATAATAAAAATTTTATAGGAAGGATTTTATTTAGAGGGAAGAATTGATACTAAGGCTAGAAATAATTTAGATATTCTTTTTGCATGTATTTTCGTATTTTCTCAAAGGTTTATGGGTAGTGGTCACTGGTTTGCTTTCTTCTGGGGTTTAACAGGAGACAGATGGTCGAGAGGGGGAGAGAGAGAGAGAGAGAGAGAGAGAGAGAGAGAGAGAGAGAGA
>NW_025360089.1:0-2942 GCF_016433145.1 Gracilinanus agilis | reverse complement strand
TATATATATATATATATTAGAGTTTTATTGAAAGCCATATTGATAATTAAAGTCACGTGCCTGATAAGACCTAGTTCAAATGCTGCACCATACTTCCCACCTGTCTTCTTTAGCAGGAAAAAAGAAGTGCCAATTCTGTCCTGAGTCTTTATACCTTTGTTTACGTAATGACACTTCCTGCCCACCTGTATTACACAAGAGGAATCATGGGAAATGTAGTTTGTAAGAGATCTAAATGTCCACAGGAAGTTTAGACCAGAGACCTTAAAATTTTCAATATCATGTTCCCCCCTGAAGTGTATGAGGGAAACAAGTCTCCCTGAAAGCTCTTTTAAAAATAACTAACTTACAAATTCCAGAAATTTGGGGATAAAAGAAAAGAGGACCAAAACAATGATCCAAAGATTGCTAGCCACATTGACAAAAAAGCCAATTAGAGGGCAGTCCCCTTTCGCATAGTGTTTACATTGAAGACAAATGCATGAACCCCATAGTTCAATCAACTGTACCCCAAAGTTCATTTTGGATCTTCATGATGTAGTGTAGGTTCTTCAGGCATCTATCTTCATGGTGCCTTCTCCAAACAGGTTTGTTGTCTGGATTCTGGGGAGAGGGCAAATTTCTTATCCTGAAATTTTCTCAAAAGAATTTAAACTTTACATTATAGATTATAAAACATACATTCCCTTTTGAGAATTATACATTCCCCCTGAAATTACTCTCAAAAGAATTAAATTTTAAATTTTGTCAATGTACCTAGCAAAACATTGGTTTTGCTTTCTTTCTCTTCCATTCCCCTCTTATCTCTAACTATTATAGTTAAAAGACCTTTGTGGGTTCAAGATGATTATGTAAAGTGATCACTTGGGGTGACTAGGCACCAGAGGATCATCAGGGAGGATTGCGTAAATGGAATTAGCTCACCCTCTTTCATTCTTTAGACTTTAGCAACCAGAAATAATGTCACACTACCCAACTTAGAATTAAGTGGGGAGGGGGAGGTCTGTGACCCACACATGATAGTAAGTAACAAATCACAAACAAGGAACTGCCCGAAGGGCAGTCCGAAACAGAGTTGAGGCTGTCATTTGTCCACTTGAAACCGGAGGTGGATGCAGGAAGTGATGAAAGATGCTATCTTTTTAATATGATTGTAACTTCCTGTGGGAAGCTTTTGGTACTTTGAATTTGGTGTGGAAGGAGCTCTGGTGAGACCTCAGACAGCTTCCCTTTGAATTGTCATGTGGGTAAGTTCGGTTGACTCTCTTTCTCTTCCCTTGGCATTTCTGGAGGCTCTAGCCTCAAGGAGGCCTCTCTTCTTAGAGAAAGACTTGTGGATAGAAGTTTTGTACAATTAATGTCTGTGCCCCTCTGCTGGGGCCTCTGAATCTCTACCTGGTTCTGGCCTCTGGTCTGGGCCAAAGATTTTCTCTCTCAATTTCCCTACCTTCAACCTTCCTAATTGTAAATAAACCACTATAAAAGCCATCCTGACTTGGGTCTATTTTAATTTGAAATCAAGTTAATCGATTTCTGGTGACCAAACATTAAATATCTAGTCCAACCATAATAATTCCCATTTTCCCCTCTTATGTCAGGTCAGTTGTTTTTATGTTTTCCTCTGTTGTTTTTTTTTTCTTTCACTCCTTTGATTCTGGTTTATTATTTCTTGATTTCTCATGAAATCATGAGTTTCTAGATGGTCAATTCTGATTTTTAAGACCTGATTTTCATCTGTCAGTTTTTGGTTCTCCTTTTTCAATTGGTCCATTTCTTCTTGCATCACTTTCATTTCGCTTTCCCATTTACCCTATTCCTCTCAATGATATATGAAATCCTTTTTTTAAGTTCTTCCAGAATCTGTGTCCAATCCATATTTTTCTTTTGGACTTTAGTTGTGTTTCTTTTGCTTTTATTGTCCCCTTCTGTGTCTGTACCTTGCTCTTTGTCTCCATAAAAAAATCTTTGGAGTTAGCTGCTTTTCTGTTGTTTGCTCATTTTTCCTATCTAATTATAGGTAGACTTGGGGGGGGGGGGGTTGATGTGATGGTCTTATGTCTGAGAGCTCTGAGTGTCCCCTCCTCCTGATGATTCAATTGACCCTTTTGATGCCAATAGCTTAAGGACTTGCCTCAGGCTTGGGTTTAAGCTTTTGATCCCACTCTGCTGTTGATCAGGTCAGGGACTGATAAAATTCTAGCCTCAGGCTCACTCTCAAGTTTTTGGTCTCACTGTGTACTTGATCCAGTCAGGTACACCCTTGATTGTCCTAAGCTTTAGACAAAAAGATGAGTACTTAATACTATCATCCATCTTAAAGATGTGAATTAAGTCCTTGTCCCAAGCTCAGGCTAAAATTCCCTGGTCTGGAATTCCAGAGTTCTTCACAGGTTTCAAATTTATGTCTATTTGCCCAGGCAGTATCTTAGAATCTGCATGTTGGCTCAGGCATAGGTTCCTGAATTTTGGACAGCAGATGTGGATAGAGGATGTGTGACTCACTCTTGCTTTGCTCTTCCCACCTATCTACAGTTTGTTTCTGCTTCTACTCTCCTCTCATCTGAGCACCTTAGACCTTGGGGGGTTTTCTTTTCTTGAAAAGTTGTTTCACTCTGTCTCCTTGTTGGTTCTTATACTCCTGTATTCATTTTTGTTTATATTTTAATTTTGTTGGGGAGGATTCTCATGGTGGCACAGAACTGCTGAGGATTACACCTACATCTTGGCTACACCACTAGAACTCCTTGAACAATATTTCTGATACAAACAATCCAAAATTCCAATCAGAATGTTTTTAAAGCATTTACTATGTATAAGATACTGTGTTAAGTATTGGAGAAACCAAGACAAACAAATAAAAAATTTTAAAAATGGGTCTTACAATCAAGATACTTACTGATTATTTCTTTAATCACAATACAGCCATATCTCCTTTTAAAGTA
>NW_025360088.1:0-2950 GCF_016433145.1 Gracilinanus agilis | reverse complement strand
ACACAGCAATTTATCACAACTCATTATTCTTTCCCCTGTAACCCCTCTAAAATTGTGAAGAATAAATATTGAACGCTGGGATTCCAACATGGATCTATTGTTGTGCCAAACTTTAGAATGGAATACCTTGTAACAAGACTCTGCTATGGTAAACTTTCAAGGTTTTGTGCTTCTTGGGAAGGTAATTTTGTGGATACATTTATAAAATTATTTTTGTGCTCCCTTTATAATCCGATTTTGACTGATAGTGTTAAGAATCAATGGGTCTTTGTATTGGAAAAGGCTGAAGAAGTGAATTAGTCTGAACTATTATTACAGAAAACCCCTCTACTACATTTCCACAAGTCCCAGTTCCCCCCAAAACAAGCAACTGTTACTTCTAGAGGAAACTCTTTCACTTTTGGAAAGTATCAATTGTTAGGAAATCTTTGTTTTAGGAAACCCATGACTACCACCAATCTCTTCAAGTTATATGCCTTTTGGAGCCAAAATGAACAAGTCTTATTTCTCTTCCTTATAACAGTCAGACTGTCATTAATAATCCTGGCAAATCTCCCTATATTTTGTCTTCTAAAATCCTGTAAAAATAAAAGGTTAAAATTCCTAATTTCTTTTAAGCTCCTCATAAAGTGTTGCTTCAAAATCCTTTAAAATATCAATTCCCCTCCCTTTATATATTTTTTGAGTTTATCAGTATCAGGCTCAGAATGTTTCTACTAGAATGGAACAACATTATTCCTATGTGGTCTGATCAAACCAGAACACTGTTGGTTTATCTGTATGTTCCACTCCTATTAAAACTATTCAGTTTAGATTTTCTGAATTCAACTAAAAGATCCAGAAAATAAACATTCATCCTATCCTATCTGTATGTAGTGTACTGTATTTTGGACAAAGGAAGATGGATAAAAACTTACATGAATTTATATTTTCTCCTGTAAAGAAAGGAGCAACTGTTTAATTTGGATAGATGATTTTATCTCATTGTGTGTCTGGTTAGCAAACCTTTACATCCAGTTAAACTAAAAAATAAAAAGGTATTATCCCTCTGTCAAGTCTTCTTCATTAAAATGTATTTCCACTATAAATCAATAATAATGTCCTTTGGGAAGTACGCTAGAGCACTGGAACTGGAAAAGAAGGAATAGTCATTCTTTCTTGACTCAGGAATTAGTTGGATGGTCTCAAGAAAGTAATTTAAGTAAACTGGGACTCACTTCCCTCCTTTGTAAAATTAAAGAATTGGACTAGATTAGGAGTGCTTAATACGATTTGTGTTGTAGATTGTTTTTACAGCCTGGTATCTATGAATACCTTTTTAAAATAATGTTTTAAATGCATAAGGTAAAATGTATAGGATAACAAGTGAAATCAAGATGTAATCCTGTTTTATACAAGTGTACTTGGGGGTCCATGGACTCCGGATTAAAACTCTTGGCTTAGGTGAGTTCAATGTTCTCTTTCGTCACTACAATTCCAAAAATCTATAATATTCTCTGGGCTGAGTAAGGGGTTTCCCAAAAACCTAGTCTGCCAACCTGGTTTGATATGGTGTTATAGAACATAACTTAGTTAAATTTTTTTTATTAAAAAAAATAAAAAACTCTTACCTTTGACCTTAGAAACAATAGTGTGTATTGTTTCTAAGGCAGAAGAGTGGTGAGGGCAAGGCAATGGAGGTTAAGTGACTTGCTCAGATTACACAGCCAGGAAGTGTCTGATTCTCAATCCACTGAGCAACCCAGTTTCCCCCAGAATATAACTTCCTAAACATGTCCAGACTTTCACATTCAAGGGACTTGGTAAAAGTTCCTTTTTTTCCCCCCCTTGACACTGTATTCTCAGAGTGCTTAGGAACACATATGTGAATCCTGCCTCAGGGCCAGTCTTGGGTTTTTCACAGTTCCCATGATACGAATATTCATTTGAAATTTAATAACCATGATGAATGATAATGATTTAACTTTTTTCCTAGATATCTCTGATTAATCCTCAAACTTCAGTATTTTGGAAATCTAATTCTGTCCCATCTCTCTCAAAATGTTATGGAGAACTTCTAATTATATGGCATTTTTTCATCATTGTCTGAGCTCTACCTACTGAGCTCAGTGCTACCTTCTGCCTAAGCATATAGATAAATACAAAAGAATTTGGTATCGAATTAGACTATTACCCTCAAAGCACCGCACTAATTTTGTCTGTGTGATTTTCAAGGTCTTTCATTACAAAAGTTAATAATCCAGATCTAGTACTGGTCCTTAGTCTCAGAGATCACAGAATGTACAGGTATGATAAAGGGTAAGTGTTTTTGAAGGGAACATGGCTGTCATGTAGTCTCTTAGGAGAAATAAGTCCCTTTGAAAGAGATTTTTATTGGGTGTTCTGGTGATCATTTTAGAATTGTAGCTATTTCTTCAGTAACTGAAAACATTAACTAAGACTTCATTGGCTATAAATTCCAGAAACAGCAGGATTAATTCTTGCTCTTTGATTCAAGATTCACTGAACTGAAAAGAAGGAACCTCATTTTCATTTCAATGCACCAGAGGACAAGGTACTTGTACAGAAGTGTGTATGGCCCAGTGACCTTTTTTTAGGATAGAAATTTTAAAGAGAAATCCTGCCAGGAAGTATTATGATGTGGGAATTGGCATTTCTGTTCATCAATTTTATATGGAAACATCAGTTAATAATTTGGTATATTATTACTAAATGTATAAAGAATATAGATAATCATTATAAAATGATCTCAATAGAATCTCTATCCTTGTAAAAATGATGTTGGAAAGCATAATACATTTTTCTGCAACTAACATAGATAATATTTCTGCATTTAGGATGAGCCAAAGAGTTTACCCCCTACATTAGTCTCCAAAGCAGATTGTATGCATATGCCATTGTCTTGTGTGTGGTGTGTGTGTGTGTGTGTGTGTGTGTGTGTGTGTGTGTG
>NW_025360087.1:0-2266 GCF_016433145.1 Gracilinanus agilis | reverse complement strand
GTAAAGAAGTTTTTTTGGTAGTTTGATATCCCTTGTTCTCTTTACAGAGTCTATGGACAAATGAGGTCCAGAAATCCCTTGAACACACCCGAAGAATGGAGAGAAATTTCAGGAGATTGTTGATAGAAAGGGTTCCATATGGGAATACTTATTTTTTTCTTTCATTATATTCATTTTCAAAGACTTGTCACAATAATCAATAAATTTTTGTTGTTCAGTCATGTCCACCATTTTGCAACCCCATTTGAGGATTTCTTGGGAAAGATACTGGGGCATGGTTTTCCATTTCCTTCTCCAGCTCATTTTATAGAGGAAGAAACTGAGGCAAACATGGTGAAGTGGCTTGCCCAGGGTCACATCACTAGCAAACCTCTGAATCCAGATTTGAACTCATGTCTTTCTGACTTCAGGTCTTTTTGTCACTCTGTCTACTGTGCCATCTAGATGACCTAATCAACAGTGTGACCACAACATACTGACTTTGACCCAGATGTGCACAGAGTCATTTGACTGAGAAAAGAGATTCCAAACACATATAGAAAGAAAGCCAAGCTATAGATTTCCTATTTTGAAAAATGTTTTGTGTCTCCTCCTAGATAAATTTAGAATCTAGTCTGTCAGAGGTTTTAAAATAGCATGCTGGCCAATGGAGCTATATGCCAGACACTCATTAAATCACATGGCTAGTGGTTTGAGGAAGCACCTTCCTAGTAGATATCATACTCCCTTATCAGATAATTAATATAGGGATACCCTGCCTTTCTGTAGATTTAAAAAATGAAATACACAAGCTAATTAGGGCTTTCACATTACATCAAGATCTCAATGTGCACAAAATTATATGCAATCCAGGGGGTATCACACAATTTTGATGGCAGAAAAGAGAACCAATAAGAATATTTTCTAAAATAGACTATCCAAGATTAACAATAGAGGAAAATGTTATTAAATACATATACTAATGGCTCTTAAATATTTTAGTCTTGGGGTCTCTTTATACTATTAAAAATTATTAAGGAAACTCTTAGAGAACTTTGGTTCATGTGGGTTATATCCAACAGTATTTGTTGCATTAGAAATTAAAATATCTTAGAATTATTATGAAAACACTTTTGACCTCAGATGCTATGAAATGGTCTTGGGAATCCTCAAAGGTTTTAGAACTATTGTGAAGATAGAATTATCTCTCTTTTAATGAAATCAATCAGCAATATTTAACTCAATCAATCAAGAACTCTAAGCACCCCTAATTAACACTTAAGTAAGAGAATTCACAAGTAAAAAATTCTCACCTCCAAAGGGGACCGCCAAGGCCTGGTTAGGGCAAAGCAAACTGAAATACTGCAATCAGTTTCTGTAAAGAAAAGGGAGAGAGAAGAAATGGCATACAAAGTGAGGTGTAAAAGAGACCAACATGGGCTAGAGAGCATGGCCTTCTGCCATTCCTTTCCTGGTGTTTGGAGAGATTGGTACCAGAGATTCCTGCCTTGGCTTTGGAAGAGACTCTTTCTGTGGATCCTGCATAGGTTTGCTGGGTGAGTGGTTTGGGCTGTAGAGGAGGCTGTGCTGGTAGACTTCTGGCTGAAGGCTCCACATGGAAATCAAGACCTGAGGAAGCTCAAACCAGACTTCACTTCTCTGGAGAAGCTCTTAGGGCTGGTAGGCTTGTTAAGAATCTGTCTTTTTATCTACATTTCCCACTTTCACTCTTTCTACCTCTTTGTAAATAAAAGCTATTAAAAGTCATTTTGACTTAAGCTATAATATTTTAAAATTGGCAACCACAATATCACTTTATAACTCCCTTATTGAGTCAAAAACCCCAGTTTTAATCCTTACACTACACTTTGAGAACCCCTGAAAACATTATTTTGAGGTTAAAAAGATATATAAAAGGCAGAATAAAACTGTGTATACCTTTTGACCCAATAGTACCATTACGAGGTTTATTTCCAAAAGTGATCAAGGAAAAAGAAAAAGGAACTTTATGTTCTAAAATATTTATGGTAACTCTTTTTGCATTGGCAAAAAATTGGAAAGTGAAGAGATGCCCATCATTTGGGGAATGGCTGAACAAGTTGTGGTGTTAGATCAGTGGTTCCCAAACTTTTTTGGCCTACCACCCCCTTTCCAGAAAAAATATTACTTAGCCCCCTGTAAATTAATTTTTAAAATTTTGAATAGCAATTAATAGGAAACATAAATGCACCTGTGGCCATCATCGCCTCTCCCTGGATTGCTACAGCACCCACCAGGGGGCGGTAAC
>NW_025360086.1:0-2860 GCF_016433145.1 Gracilinanus agilis | reverse complement strand
TGCTGGGAAGGCTACCTTACAGTTTGTACATGCTAAATTCTGAACCTCTTTCTATGCATTTTCCTGCTTGGATTCAATATTATTTTTTGATCTTTGTTAATTAAAAAAACATACAATAAACTCAAGACAAAAGAAAATATCTAAAAATAACTAGGGAACTCTTAACCATGGTTTTTAAATATCATGAGCCAACAGGTTGACATCTTTGATCCTTAGGTGAAATGTTTCAGTTCTTTTGTTGGCTTTCTCTAAAGGGAGGAAATGGTGGGGAATTACATAGCTGGTGCTATTTTGTGTGTACAGGAACCTACTTTCAGATGCTGGTAAACAGGTTTTGACTTTTTCTTGGAAAGAAACTTTGAGAAATCACTGCACTTTAATTTCTAAATTCTGAATTGAGCTTGTACTATGTGAGAAAAGAGCTACATTGTCCCTTAACATAGCTGTAGTGTTAAACTATCACTCTCCTTCTGGGGAATTGTCTTGAGTTATTTTGTTTAGACACCATAATACCCTCACTGACTTCCTTCCCATAGACTTGTCTCAAAAGATTAAAAGACAAACAAGCTGGTAAAAATCACTATTTGAAGAGTCAGAAAGTCCCACTTTGGCTATGAGTGTACTTTGTCTTTGTAAAGAAGAGAAAAAAAGAAATGGGCAGAGCAAAAAGGGAAACACCTGAAGTGAACATATACATATGTATACATATGCTTCATTAAATATTTTCCAATTATATATGACTTTCATTTAAACATTTTTCCATAAAATTTTCTTCTTCCCTACGTCATCTCCCCCACTCCTTGAAAAGACAAGAAATATATTGGTTATACATGTGAAGTCATGCAAAACTATTGCAAAACAAAATACACACAGACTTCCAAATCCCCAAGAAAATAAAAATTTAAAAGTATTCTTTAATTTGCACTGAGAGTTCATCAATTCTCTCTCTGGAGGTAGATAGTATTTTTTCATCATAGGTCCTTTGGAATTGTTTTGCATCATTGTCTTGATCAAAGTAACCAAGTCTTTTATAGTTGATCATTATTCTTTGGGTACAGTGTTCTGGTCCTTCTCACTTTACTTTTCATCAGTTCATATAAGTTGGAGTAGGAGTACACTTTAAGACTATGGTTGGGATTTAAGCAAAAAACAATTCCTTTGCTTTCTAAAAGAGATGATATTTTAGCATTTGACCTTATGAGATTTTTGTTTGCTAGTGATCATGTTCTTCTTTTTGTGAGAACTCCACTTGGGGTTCTCTTGGCAAAAATACTAAAGTGGTTTGTCATTTCTATCTCCATAAAATTTTGCAGATGAAGAAATGAGGCAAACAGGATTAAGTGATTTGCCCAGGGTCACACAGCTAGCAAATGTCTGAGACCAGATTTGAACTCAAGAAGATGAGTCTTCCTGACTCCATGATCAGTGCTCTATCCACTGTACAAAAAATGTAAAAATGAGATCTGTTGTTCGGTCACTCAGTTGTGTCTGACTCTTTGTGACCCCCATATGGAGTTTTCTTGGCAAAGATACTGGAATGGTTTGCCATTTCCTTCTTCAATGGATTAGGTAAACATTAGACCTTTAGTATTCCTGACTCCAGACCCAGAATTCTATCCACTGAGATCCACTGAACCACCTAGCTGCATTCTTGGTTAATTTGAACGGTAATGGAAAAATGGTTATTAACTGAGGAGAGAAATATAATGCATGAGACCAAAAGACACTGGTTAAAGGTTTATGTAATTTGAACACAAAAACCTTAGAGGATATGTATGCTAAATGACTGGAGACTGAAGATATCATTAACTAGAGGTATATTGAAATTATATAATAGGACAGACAATGAAAATTCAGGGAGTTATATTGCCAGTACTCTTTAGCAAGAATTTATTCTAAGTAATGTGTTGATCAAATATCGAGACTAATTTTACAGTTCAGTCAGAAGAATTTATGTCAGAAATCAAAAGATGCCATAGGCACTTAGGTTAGTACAAGGTAATACTTAAAGATTAAATAGAAATTACATCATGGAATTATCCTGGATTCTTGAGTTTGTGGGCAAGAATGGAGGCTTTGCTGCTTTTTGTTTCCCCCAGAGGTTGATGAAAAAAGTATGTGTTATAACTCAACCAAGAAAAGAAGAGTTTGTATTGGGGACAAGAACTTGTGTGATTAAATAGCTCAATCTGTTGTAAGGAATATAGCTTATGACTGGTGACTGAAGATGCAGGCTGTCAGCTAGAGAAAAAAGGTTGATGAAGTTATTTACGAATGCCAGCAAAGTCAGCAGTGGAAGGAGGAGTAGCTGATGGGAATGTAGAAATATTAAAGAGAGAGGGGCAAGCTCTTTAGGTCATGCTGCTAGCATAGTTGTGAAGGATTGATTAGTGGATGTGTACCACCACTTGGGAGAACTGCATGTAGTCCATGGAACTTTGGGAATGCAAATGAAAAACCACTAGCCACAATAGAGCCTGATTCCTTCTGGGATCTCTTCTTCTTTGCTTCTTGATTCTTTGGCTCCAGTTGTGACTCTTACTCACTGGATCTCCTTTGCCACATACTATATTCTCACTCAGTCTTGTGCTCTTAAAGCAGAGGATCTCCAGGTGTGGCTAAGTATAGACACCAGATTCATTTTAGCCCTGTTGCAACTCAGAATTATGGAACTCAAGTATTCCACTAATTTCAGCCTCCCCCAGGAGCAAAGTTTATAGGCATGGACCACCATGCCAGATAACTCTCCCAAACAGTCTTTTATCCTTACCATTTTAACATTTTGTAGTTAATTATGAAAAAGTAAACTACACACACACACACACACACACACACACACACACACACATATATATATATA
>NW_025360085.1:0-4562 GCF_016433145.1 Gracilinanus agilis | reverse complement strand
GAGAGAGAGAGAGTGTGTGTGTGTGTGTGAGTGAGTGAGTGTGAGTGTGTGTCTGTGTTGGGTCTCTCTGCAGCTCTCCCCGGGGACGAATATACACTGGGAGACTTCGAGGGGGTCAAAACTAGGTGACCTGGATGGTTGTGCTGCCCCACAGGAGTTGGGGGTGAGGCTTCCATATAAGATGAGATATATGGTACCCCAATCTGATTCTGAACGAGGGCAGGGTTCACACAAGTCTCCCCCAAGGTCAGTCAACTTCATAGTGGGTGGTCTGGCTTCTAGATGGAGGCAGCCAGACCAAGCTGTGTTCCCTTCTCCCTTATTGTCTCTCAGGCACTCTGGAACACTGTCTGACTAATGAATGGCTTTTATTATTCACAATTCAGGGATTGGGAAAAAGGGGTGAAGGGCAGAGGGATTTGGGGGTGCCTTCTCTATTTTTAATGGGGTCTCTCACTCAGGAGGGAACCTTTGGGTCCTAAGCTTCTTCCCCTGCCCCTTCTCCTTCTGTTTCTATTTCTATCCTTTCCTATAATTGTAAGTTTTGACTTTAAGGGGGTCTCTCAGCAAGGTTGGGTAATGGGTGAAGGAGACTAAGAGATTGCTCCCAAAATGGAGTCCAAAAATTTAGCTCACTCAATGATTGAAGTCTTGATGGTTGAGATGTGATGAATGGCCTTGGCCAGGGAAGCAGGGTTTCAGTTTCCAAAGAAAGATCCTCAGGAAGCCCTCAGGACTGGATCCGAGCTGGGATGTCCTCCTCCTCTCTCCTCACAGACCTCCGATGGAAGACCTCTCCTCCTCTCCTCTCCTGGAGAAATACCCAGAATTCTCTCTGGTCTCAACTGTCACCAACTGTCTGCAACTCCTTCTCTGGCTCCTTTTGTCCCATCCCTTTGTACAAATCCTATCCTTACATAGATGAACCCCACATCTTCCTTCCCCAAATCAGGAACTCTCCATTAACATCTTCTCTTCCAATGCTCCATTGTGGCATGAAGGCAACAACATGGGGTTGGAAAGGCAGCATGTGGTAGGTACAAGCATCAAAACTAGGCAAAACTCCCAGTGTGGTCTGAACTGGATTAAAATATAATTGGGAAATATTTAGCAAAATAAATAAAAATACAATCCAACATAGATGATTATTATCATCTGTGCTTTCTTAAGACAAATTGCAGGGGCAGGGATCCATTTCTATTTGAGTTTGATGCCCTTGAACTGTAGTGGACAGATACTGAATCAGAAGTCCAGAAGACCTGAATTCAAATTGCTCCTCTGACACTTTCTAGTTGAACAACTTTGAGCAAGTGACTAGCATTTTCTAGGCCTCAGTTTCCTCACCTGTAACATGAAGAAGTTGGACTCAATGAGGCCCAGAAAAGTTCAGTGACTTGCCCAGAGTCTCAAGATTTATGTCATTGTTCTAAAGTGTCAATTTTCCAAGACTCTGGATTCTTAAAGACAACAGCATTAGAACATAAGCCCAGGGAACTCTTGTCAAGCTGAAAAGGCTTTGAGCAAAGGTCACCCACTGATGGATTCGGTATCTGTCATTCAGAGAGCTGCCTGGCTACATTGGGAGACTCTTATCACCCACCAGGCTGGCTGAAGGATGAGTCATTTCCTAAGTATGGGAACTCTTAAAGATCATCTGTCTGCCAAAGCACAGAGGAGGTGAGATGAGTCTTGGTGTGAGGAATACCTCATACCAGCAAAGTCACAGATGCTTGACAAGAGAACAGACTGCATTACCTATATTTAAACTGAACAGCTTGTTCCACAGTTGACAAAACATAGTGGCAACTTTCCCTTTACTGCAAATAATCAGATTGACCTGGGAAACTAGCCTTCCTTGAAGGAAAACCAGTGAAATCATAGTTCTAGTCCCAGTCTCACTGGATATAAAACTTCAAGGCGGAAGGGAATAAATCCACTCCAAACGAATGCAGGAATTCAGAATGACTGGTACCTGGATTACGTGCAGGAAACAAAGGCCTGAAATAAACTCATAGTGAGTTGTAAATGTCCTCCCTTGAGAAATGGAGTCATATTTAGACCTTTTCCTCAAAATCTTGGATAGACGTTTTTCAGTAGGGTCTGAGATGTTTCATAATTCCCTTCAGCCAGTGCAGGTCGAAACAAGCCATTATAAGCCCAAGTAATGTAAGGAGGGGTATACTCTATTGCTAGCACAGTCTTTTTAAAACAGTTGGCCAAACTTTCATTTCTTATCTCAATGTGGCTTCTATTGCCAGGGTCTCTCCCTCACTAAAGTCCTAATTAGGGGTAAAGTTAGAGCACTGATAAAGAGAAGCAGTTTTCACACAATTTGGGGGGTCAAGACCCTTTTACACTCTTAATTATTATTGAGGACTTCAAAATGGTTTTCTTTGTTTGATTGATATAGTAATATCACTAGACCCAATCAATCAACATTGATTAAGTGTTTATGATGCGCCAGGTACTATGCTAAGAACTAGGGATACAAAGAGGCAAAAGAAAATTCCTAGCCTCAAGTAGTTTATAATCAAATGAGGGATGCAAACACATAAATAGAAGGCAAACTATTCCCAGGATACTTAGGGAATAATTAACAGAGAGAAGACACTAAGATTAAAAGGAGTTGGGGAAGATTTCCTATAGAAGGTGGGATTAGAAATGAAAACAGATAATGGTGATGGTGATTATGAAAATAGGGTTGATCTCATGGACACCCTGGAAGGTTCCACCAGGGATTCCCAGATGATTCTTTGAGAACTGCTGATGTTGAGATTTCCTGGACAATGAAAAAAAATGCAAATGCCAACAGTTTGAATTTGTTGGCAAAACTATCGATAACTCAGTGTCTTACACCTTCAAAAATGGGGTGAAAGGATGTGATGACCAAACATGAACCATAAGGAAAACAGACTAACTAAATGAATAAAAACTGTCTACAAAACAGTCTAAAACTCTAGGCTATGAGGGCTCCTAATCGCAATCTTCTCTCTTTCTATTGCACTATTTATCCTCAGTGATCCCAGAATACTTCCCTATTCATAAATAGTGACTATGATGTGAGGTCAGGTGTTGTGAAAAATCATTGAGAGCAAAAATGAATACTAACTGAACATAACTTATGTAAATAATCTTAATAGCAATAATAAGGCAGAGATAATTGTTTGCAGGTGTCATTTCCCTGAAAAAAAAAAACACATCCACCTTTTCTTCTGATAGAAAATGCTAATAATGTCATTTAATTTATGTGCCTTAATTAGTACACTGCTGTTCTAATTACTGTGCTAGCCCAGAAATCATGATTCTTTACTCTTTTCCCTGTCTCGGGCAGACACACATGTACTCAGCTGTCTCTCATTTCTTTTGGAATCCAGAGATGCATCTCAGTAGGGGTCAGTCCTAGCCCAGCATAGCGAGGCCTGGAACCATCTCCTAAAACCCTGCAATTATACAAGACATGCTTTCTCCCCCGGTACAAATCCATATCAGATGAGGCCAAGAGAAATGGCTTTCTTATCATCTCTGGTGCTTCTGTTAATCCAGGTTTACATAGTTGGTAAAACTATCTTCAGTTACTAATAGCTAACATTTCTATAACATCTACTATGTACTGGGCACTGTGCTAATAAGGGCTTTATAATCATCTCATTGGATCCTCAAAATCCTAGGAAAGGGAGGGGGTAGTATTAGGGGCTATTATTATCTCTATTTTACAGATGAGAAAACCGAGGCTGAGGGTGATGAAGGTAGTGACTGTGTAAGGATTTGAACTTGAGTCTTGCTGACTGCAGGTCCAGCGCTCTTGCTACCATGCCACCTAACTGCCAAGAATAAATCTCGTGAAATCTTATGTATGAAAGTTCCTGACCCTCTGTAACTCATAGGATCTGAGAATTGAGAGGAAACTTTATCACACTCACATTCAATGCATGAATCTCTTCTTTAAATATCCCTGATGGGTGGCCATGTACCCTCTGCATAGACACTTCCTGTGATGGAGAACTTACTCCTTCAAAAGGCAACCTATTCTATCATTAGATAACTTAAATGTCCCTGTTGACTCAGGTGTATGCTAAAGCTTAAAAAGCATTTTCCTCCTAATTTCCACGAAGTAGATAACAATAATAAATAATATTTATTTTATGTAATATATAATTATAGTTAATTATTATTATAATAATAATAACTGACATTTGTGTGTTGCCTTAAGCTTAAAAAATGCTATAAATATAAATATATAAATACGTGATCTCATTTGATCTTCACAATTATTCCATAAAGTAGATACTAATATTATCTCCATTATCCCCATTTGGAGAGGAAGAAATAAAGGCTCAGAGAAGTTACACAGCTAGTTAAGTGTCTGAGGTGGGATTTGAACCCCATGTTCTATCTATTATACCATTTTACACATAAGGAAACAGGAGTTCATAAAGGAATCAGTAGATAGGCAGTGAAGATTAGAGATATGGTGGGGATAATGGTGGATAAAATCTGCTGGAGAAGATAGGTTATATTCTTCCTTCCTTCCTTCCTTCCTTCCTTCCTTCCTTCCTTCCTTC
>NW_025360084.1:0-1131 GCF_016433145.1 Gracilinanus agilis | reverse complement strand
ATATATAATTGAAAAAGAGACTGAAGAGCAAACTTCCTGATTCCAGGGCTTTCCCTGACTCAGATTGTATTATCAGGGTGAGTCTTCATAATAAGCTTATAAGGTAGGTACTAGAAATAGTATTATTTCTATTTTTCAGATGAGGAAACTCAGGCAATCTTTTATATCTGCAGAAGACGTCATGAGACCTCCCTAATTTTTATCTCTTTATCTGGGACATCACACATGAGAAACCAATCAGGCATGAATATAAAACCCCTGAATCTGAAATATGTCATCATTACTGTGGCAGTGAAACTGCCATTAGCTTCTCTATTGTCTAAAATGTTCTAATATGGACGGGATGTTACCCTGCTACCTAGTTTTGGAAGAGTCGATCCTAATCTCAGTTTTGGGGGTTGGAGTTGGCATATCGGATGTACAAGGAAAAATTCAAAAGGAATTTTTAGTCACACTAGCCTCGTGGAGAAAACTCAAGCCCACTCATCTCCCCAATATGTAAGACAAAGCCAAAATAAGGTCTAGGAGTATCATTTTGAACCCTGTATAACTGGAGATTTTGAACCTTGGACTGCATCCTCCGTAAGTCCTTAGCATTTCCTCAAATTCCCTTTAATCTCTCCTGAGCTTCCACATTTGTGTGGTGATGTTATTGTTTTATAGTTGGCTGTAATTCCTCCCTCTTCCTCTTTTGCTCTTGGGAGCGGGCTGGTTAGTTTTTAGTTAACTTTTTATGCTAGTTTATTATTAATAAGAATTTGTAAATGTAATATTTAGTTATTTTAATCTCCACAACCTTCTCACTTTTGCCATGGCCCAGAAACAACCGTGATTGTGTTGAGGAACTATTCTGGTTCACTCTTTCCCTGCTCTATCTGACGCCCTATTCCCTGCTCCCCACGTCACTACCCCTTACGCCTCAAGCCTTGCCTTGCGTGAATCAAAATATCTCCCACAAAACGTCTTGGATTGAGCCACACTGACCAGTCTGAGCATCTTCCACATCAGCCTCCTCCATCCTCAAAAGTATTGCCCAGCCCTGGAACAGTACTAATTGTTGAACTTTTCTCATCTTTCTTTTTGCATCCATGGAAGAGACTCAAATGTTTGTCATTAACCTCTTTTGCAAGG
>NW_025360083.1:0-1489 GCF_016433145.1 Gracilinanus agilis | reverse complement strand
CTTCCCTTCCCTTCCCTTCCCTTCCCTTCCCTTCCCTTCCCTTCCCTTCCATCTTAGAATCATATTGATTCCAAGGCAGAATAGTGGTGAGGGCTAGGCAACAGCATTAAGTGACTTGCCCAGGCTCACATAACAAGGAAAGGTCTAAGGCCAGAGTTCTCTAGGCCTGGTTCTCAATCCTCTGAGCCACCTAACTCTATCTCTCATCCCAAACTCTCTTCTTATATATGCTTTTTGACCCTATGAACCTTTGATGGTTTGAAACTGCTTTTGACTCCCTATTGTGACCTTGGACAAACATTTTCCTGCCTCTGGACCTTCTTTTAAATGAATGGGTTGCCTGGATCCCCCCTCCATAGAAATCTTCCAGCAAAGGCTTGGATGTTATAGTGGAGATTCTTTTTGTATTATATGGGTTGGACCAGATGGTGGCTGTGGTCCCTTCTAATCCTCACTGGCTGTGGTTCTCTAATCCTGTGACTAAATGACCCCATACAGGGGCCTTTTTACTCTAAGATTTTATACATTATCGGCGGTCAGAACTTCTCAGAAGGTTCAGCTCAGAGAGTTTTTGCTGAAGGATGGAGAGCTTCAGGATGCTGACCACGAGGTGGCAGCAAGTGGGCAGCGTTTGTAGCCTGCCTGGCTTGTTTGCAGTTCCTGCAAGTGGCTGGTAACCTTGTAAATCGCCTCGCTCCCCATCCGTGCCAAGTCACGTTGAAAGAGCAAGGCTTTGCTGTTTTGATGCCCAACATTAATAATACAAATGGAAGAGAAATCTGAGAACTGAAGATCTTCCTTCTGTGCTTCCCCCGGGCATGAAACAGAGACGTCCAATCCAAGGCTCCCCTCACTCATGAAAGAGCCAGGACCAAACTGTCCTGGACGGCTCAAATCTTTGTGTGGCTTGGCTGGGGAGGGACAAATGCCTTTTCAAAAATATGAATTATTTAATGAAGAGAAAGGTCTCTGGGGGAAAAAAAAACACCTTAACAACAAGGTTTCTTCTTCCTCCCCCCAACATTTTGAGAGGCCCCTTTTGTAGCAAATCATCTCTTTCCTGATATGCCAATCCTTGGTGTGGAGATGCCTGTCAGTCCAGCTGAAGCTGGGGCTTTCCTGCTTAGTCTCCATCATAAATAGACAGGGCCTTGTCAGACATGCTTCCTTCTCTCTTCTCATTACTGCACAGCTGCATCTTCACTCCCGAAACCTACTGTCTAGAGCTCAGTGTGACATCTACATCAGTTTTTAAACTGCATTTTTATTTTTAAAAATGATGATTTAAATCATCTCCCACTGATACCAGCTCCCTCAGCAGTGAAAGGATTTTCTTTTAGGGCTGAAATGAGATGGCAAGGTTTGGGATGCGAGTTTAGCAATATTACTACAGTTGGCATGCCATCCAAGTTCAATTCAACAAGTGTTTCTTCCTTCCTTCCTTCCTTCCTTCCTTCCTTCCTTCCTTCCTTCCTTCCTTCCTTCCTTC
>NW_025360082.1:0-1315 GCF_016433145.1 Gracilinanus agilis | reverse complement strand
TTTCTTTCTTTCTTTCTTTCTTTCTTTCTTTCTTCTTTCTTTCTCTCTTTCTCTCTCTCTCTCTCCCCAGGTTACATAGCCAGTATGTGTCAGAGTCAAGACTTGAACTCATGTGTTCACTCTGAGGCCTACTTTCTCTCCATTACTTCAAGCTGCCTCTCCTGTGTGTGCTTGGTTCAAAACTAAGTTAAGATTAGTTTCTCTGGCATATGTTACTCCATCTCTCTGGGATTCAGCTTTAGGTTAGCATAGTGATGGGCAAACTACTACAGCCAGTGGGCCAGATGCAGCTCCCTGAAATGTTCTATCTGGCCATGCAACATTATTCCTAATCTGACAAATACAATGAGTAGGATACAATACAATGAAACTTGGAAAGAGTTGCCTAAGAAACAGACTGACAGATAAGCATTTCCTTTCTTTTGGCCCCTTCTTTAAAAAGTTTGCCCATCACTGGACAGTTAGCAGATTTTAACTCTTAACTTTTGAAAGCTGTAGCTCATTTACTTTTTAGAGGAGCTTTATCTACCTAATAGTTCTCATTACTAGCCCTTACTTGGAAATTGTGCAATCTTTCCCACGTGGGACATTTTATTTTTAGTTAATCGAATCAGCAAAATATTCTGTTTACCAAAACTGTTCCTTGTTTTTTAGAAACAGTCTGTGAAGAAGAAACCTCTACCCTAGAGATAAAAGGAACTGTGCTTTTGTGTGGGTGTTCTGGTGTCCTCACTATAGTGTCAAGAAGTCATGAGGCATTTTGGTCTCAAATCTTCACTGAGTGCCTAGGACAGAGTAGGGTAGACACTCAATTAATACCTGTTGATAGAATACTGGCAAAGGTTCAGCCCTGTTAGTTTAAGGGCTAAGTTTAAGAATGTGCTAGTAGGACGACTCCAATTCCCCTCTGGCTTCAAACTATAATATAAAACAGTGGAAATTTATGATAAACTAACTCATGTTTTTGCCATATCTTTTGTTTGTTGGCTGAGAAAAAAAACAAGCATCTTCTTAAGGGATATTAGTTTCTTATTGAACTTTTTATAATGCCATGGAATGGTAGTCATCTTGGAGCTCACTATGAAGTTCCAAGGTGTGGAGCATTCTAGCTCATGTCTACAATGTTGAATTGGAATGGTCCAGAAATCCTTCAGTTTCTCCAGGCACAGTCTAGTTCTTGTTCTTAAAAAGGTTGTACAGAAATAATCAGATTAAGGTCTTAGAAAAGGTTCTGGGTAGTTTTAATAAGATTTGTCTCTTCAGTATCCTTCCTTCCTTCCTTCCTTCCTTCCTTCCTTCCTTCCTTCCTTCCTTC
>NW_025360081.1:0-1480 GCF_016433145.1 Gracilinanus agilis | reverse complement strand
TGTGTATAAGAGACAGCCTTCCTTCCTTCCTTCCTTCCTTCCTTCCTTCCTTCCTTCCTTCTTTTTTTTAAAAATAAAATATACCAACGCAAGTTTGTTTTTAAGCTAAGCACTGTTATTGAAGAGCTAGTAGTCCCTTGTGAGGACAGATGTCCAAATTGGGAGCCACACAAATGTGTAAGCCAACAGGCCTATCTGAGTCAGTCCTAGGATTTCTTTAGGGGAGAAAAATCCAAGTGATTGAAATGGAAGTGGAAAGTCAGTTATAGGAGTGGCAATTTGGATCTGGATCAGGAAGTGAGAAACAGGAAGTATTGGGATAATGAGTGTCTGATTCACCCCATATACCCAAAGCTCTAGCCTTCTGTAGCAGCTATGTGCTTTCCCTATTCTGCCTTGTGCTCTTATAGAATGGCCATAGGTTAGGTCTGCTATAATCTCCTGATCCATCAATTCTAGTAAGGCCTTGGATTTAGAAACACACCTTTCCCACTGCTAACATTATACCTTTTTGAAAACTGGCCAGTTGAGTACATCTTCTCCAGCATTTCTAGCACAATAATTATGTATATATATTTTTAAAATTTGGAATGCTTCACAAATTTGCATATCCTCCTTGTGCAGGTGTCTTGCTAATCTTCTCTTTGTCGTTCCAATTTTAGTATGTGTGCTGCTGAAGTGAGCACAGTAATTGATCTTTTTAAGGGGGCAGTTAGGTGGTAGGCACAGAGTGTTGGACCTGTAGTGAGCAAGGCTTATCTTCCTGTGTTCAAATCTTGCTTCTGCCATTTACTAGCTGTGTGATCCTGAGCAAGGCACTTCACTCTGTTTGCCTCAGTTCCTCATCTATAAAATGAACTGGAGGAAAGAAATGGCATACCATTCCGAAATCTTTTCCATCTTTGCTTAATTCAACTTCATCTCTCTGAGCTCCTGTCTTCTCATCTATAAATTGAAGTTGTTAGAATTTGTGTGGTTATGTACCCATTATTGAAAAACTCAATAAGCCTAACATACATTAAATATCCTCATTTGCTCCCATTTTCTTTGTAATTTGTTTTGTTTTCTCCTGCAATTCTTTGCATGGTTTTCAACAAGAATTAGTTGAAGATTCCCATCCAGATGATGGTGTAGCATCTTTGATAGGAGAACTAAAATTGTTCAAATTTTCAGAGTGCTTTTCTCTGATCTAAGGGACTTTCCCCATCTGTTATCCTTTCTGAACCACACATTAGCCCTTTAAGATTGGCAAGAAGTGATTGCTACCCCTATTTCACAGATAAGGAAACTTAAGAATTCAAAAAAGAAAATGATTTCTCTTGGTTAAATAATGGAACCTGGTCTCGAACTCTTGGGCTTCTGACTCAAATTCATTGTTATTGTCTATTTTAGCCCAATTAATTCTGGAATAAAAGTCCTTCCTTCCTTCTTCTCTCCTTCCTTCCTTCCTTCCTTCCTTCCTTCCTTCCTTCCTTCCTTC
>NW_025360080.1:0-1493 GCF_016433145.1 Gracilinanus agilis | reverse complement strand
CCTTCCTTCCTTCCTTCCTTCCTTCCTTCTTTCCTTCCTTCTTTCATCTCCATCAATTATTCTAGCCAATTGGTAATCAAAGTCATTTAACTCTAAAATCTTTTGCACACTTCTCCCCTGCACTCTATTTCTCATGTTGCCACCCTAATGGAGCACCAAATTATGTAGACTATTAAAATGAGAGGTCCACTATTGCTTACGAAGAAGAGTTGAAATTCTCTTTTCTGTCATTCAGTGCATTCCACAATTTGGCACCACCTACTTCATCCTGGTAATGCAACTTCTCACACTTGAAAGTATTTCACTCAGTATGGCAAAACAAGACAGAGGAGGATATGTCAGAAGTACAGGAAACAATGCAATAGGAGAATCCTGTATTCTCTGTACTTTTCAGTCAGTAGGTGTTAGTTTGGGCCTCCTAGAGAGAATTGCTTGTGAAATCTGACCTGCTCTCTTCTCGTGTTTCATTAAAAATACACATGCAGATCATTTTATAAAGATCAGAACATAAATAGAGAGATAGGAAACTCCTCTCTCCTTTCTGAGTAAGAACTTTCACCCAAGATTGAATTTTCTATATTTCCCAAGTTATGTTTATACAATTATCATTTCATTCTTTCAAGATTCTGTTACCTTTGTTAAGAATTTCCTTGTGATGGAAATATTCCTCATTTGGAATCAGAGGATATGATCCTGAGGAAGTTCATTTAAAGTTTTTGGGTCTCAGTTTCCTCATTTTTAAAATGATTGAGTTGAACTAGATGAATAATGCCTCTTCTTATTCTCAATCTACAATCTTATCTTCTTTCACTTATCTATGCTTCTTTAACTTATCCAGCTCCTCTAATGGCCCTCAATTTCATAAGGCCTATGTTACTGTTTTGGTACATTGGGGACCAAATGAGGTGTTATGACCCAAATGTGATGGTTCCTCCATCATTGATGACAAAAATAAATTGTTATGGAAACACTGACAAATCTGTTCCATTTTCCAAATGGAAACAGCTTGTTACTGCTGACAGCCATATCAGAAGAACTGTCTGTATGTGCTTAGACTATGAGCTATGAGAGCAAAGGTCAAGTTCAACATCAAAATTTGAAGGAAGCTTAAGGTTTAGAAAATAGTCCAGATAAATGCAACAACTTCAGCTTGACTTATCCCAACAAGCCACTGATGCCAAAACAATTATGGGTGATGGAAAAAGACAAAGATATTGACCTTCAGTATTACCATGAACTGTAAAATGTAATTGATGTCAAACAGTAGCCAAAAGAAGGAGGTCAAAAGAAAATCCAAAGTCCTTTAGCCAGCAAACACTGGATCTCTTTGCCAAATGGAAGGGCAAGCAGCTAAAGGCAACATTGGTTTTGAAGATAAAGTCTTTTGTGAAACACAGCAAAAGGATAGAGGAAGATTATGAATAGCATCACTTTATCCTTCCTTCCTTCCTTCCTTCCTTCCTTCCTTCCTTCCTTCCTTCCTTCCTTCCTTC
>NW_025360079.1:0-1014 GCF_016433145.1 Gracilinanus agilis | reverse complement strand
GTTGAAGGGGAAAGGTGGAGCATGAATCATGTAACCATGTTAAAAATGAATATTAATAAATGTTAAAAAATATATATAAATGATTAATACTGTAAAAACACAATACCTGAGACATACTAAATGCTTAATAAATCTTTACTGACTAACTGACGGAATTCTGGACTTTTTGCTTGTTCCTGACCTCTGAAACCTACTTGTGTGCTGGTCCTCTCCTCATTTTGGATGCTGACGTAGGTTTCTGACCCATTTGTCTCTGACCACTGTTACTGACCGCTGCCTCTCCAAAGGTAATAAGGGCTCCTGGGAAAATCACTTCTCATAGCTGCCAACTCCAGGAGCAGGGAGGGCAGAGGATGACCAGTACTGAGGTCCAGAGTTGGAAGGTAGAGGCAGTTAGGCAAGATCTAGAAGGGGGCAGGCTGGTTTCAAACATCATAAGTAAAGATCAGCAATTACAACATCAGGACGTGAACCTTATTACAAACTCAAAGACTGTCTGAGCTAAAGGCTTTTTATATAATTCCTGTCAAGGCAGGCACCAGTGTCAGAGCAAGGGCAAGACTGGGCCTGCAGGTGTAAATGAAAAGAGCAATGGCTCCATTGACAGAACTATGATTTTTTTCAATGTTAATTCTTTCAAGCCTCATTAATTAAGTGCCTACTGCATGGGCTAAGTTGCTAGGGAAAGGACAAGGTTCAGCTTGCTGCTAGGTGCTGCTACAGGCTGGTCAAAGTGTGAGAAAAGTAGATTTACAGATAGAGTCTGACACTCAGTTTCAGAATTTGAAATATTAATAATAGGGTCCAAGGTAGTAAAAGATGAGGTATACCAGCTTTGCAACCATCACTTACAGCAGTATAATTTGCAGCCATCACCATCTGCAATTTGTCTTCTTAGCAAAAAAAAGAAAAGAAAGAAAGAAAGAAAGAAAGAAAGAAAGAAAGAAAGAAAGAAAGAAAGAAAGGAAGAAAGAAAGAAAGAAAGAAAGAAAGAAAGAAAGAAAAAGAAAAATT
>NW_025360078.1:0-1070 GCF_016433145.1 Gracilinanus agilis | reverse complement strand
GGAGAAGCAGAGAAAGAGATTGGCTAAGGGATGTTTGCTATGGAAGGAACTTAAAAGGAAGTGAGTAAACATGTATGATCATTAAGAGAGATGCATGTGCTGAAGGGTGAGGAGGAAGAGAGATAGGAAGAGCATTTGGCAAAGTTGAGGACCTGAGGGTCAGACTATGGAAGGTGTTGGTCAAGAGAGACTGAAGTTTCATGAGATGAAGGCGTCAAAAGAGTCAACTTGATGAGTAAAGAAGGAGTCAAGTCTTGAATGAATGAACAAAACGTTCATTAAGTGCTTACTACGCACAAAGCCCTACGTTAAGAACTGGAAATACAAATAGAAAAATTGCTGCCCCTGATGTCAAGGAGCCCACATTCTGACATGCAAATGAAGTATATATGAGAGGGTTCAGCTACAAATCCAAGGAAAAACTTCCATGGGGTCAGCAAAAAAGGAATGGTCGTGATTCTATTAAATGTCTTTTCTGCTGATAAAATCATATCAGATTTTGATATTGAGCCATTTGTCAGTGACAGACTAGGGTGCAAGAATTTACTTTTTGGGGTCTTTGGTGGCTTCAGATGTAGTCCCTGAAGGAGTGGTCCCCAGAATGATGGCTGAGGGTAGAAGCCTGGTTATTCCCAGAGTTCTTTGTTTCAGGGTCCTGGGCTATTCCATCAGGGCATAAAGGGAGATAGTGCTCAGAACAGTAGTGGTGGTTTGACTTACCTCCTGTCTTTCTTTCAGAGGGTCTTAATTCTTTAGTCAGCCTGACTTGCCTGCTATCTCAATATCAAATGGCTGACCACATGAATTTTTAAATGAAACAATCTTGAAGTCAATAAATATACATATATAAGTGTGTATATATAAATATATTTACACCTATAAACATGAACGTACATGCCTGTATACTCATATGTTCATGTCTATATGGAGAAAGGTATGTGCAAAGTATATATTTATTGAGAGAGACCTTATAAAGAAAGAGAGGAGAGGGAGACGAGAAGATAAGAAAAGAGAAGAGGAGAGAAGAGGAGAAGAGAGGAGAGGAGAGGAGAGGAGAGGAGAGGAGAGGA
>NW_025360077.1:0-1898 GCF_016433145.1 Gracilinanus agilis | reverse complement strand
TATTCCCTCATAGAGGGAATTCCCATACAGACACAGATTTGACTAGATGACCCCTGAGTTCTCTTGCATCTCAGAAATTCTATAGAAAATATGATTTGGGACCCATGTAAAAGTTTTAGTGAGATGAGATTGCTCAGTTAATTCCACAATCTTGACATACTTTTGGAGAATCTAAACGTCAGACCTAAGAATATTTGAACCAAATTACTGTGAAGATAGAGCCCTCCTTAACTAACACCTTAAGGGGAAGAAATGCTAAGGTGTGGGTCATTGGTCATCTGCTTGGTTTAGGGAAACAGAATTTACTACTGTGACCACAATTTTAGTTTGTGCTGACCTCATAATAAAGGCCATGCCAGGAACTCTTTCTGAATTTCATAACTGTAAAGCAAGAATCATGGAGAAAGGTAGGATGCTTCTTCCATACTTAGTAAATCTGCATTTGTGCCTAACATGAGGGCTACTTGGAAGTATGCAGTAGTCATGGTGAGGAAATTGGTTTACTGAAATGAATGTTTTTTAAAGGGAGGAAGTAAAAATACATGAACAAAAAATAGAAATAAATAGTGACAAAAAAAAAGATGTATCTGATCATTATAACAAATAACTTGTAAGAAAAGAACTTTTCCCTTACTTTGAGTGACCAGTTGTATTAACTGACATGATACCCTAGTCACTTTAATTTATTATTTAATGGAAAATCAATAACTGCTTCTTGTGTATTTAGACTTCATTGGAATTAATAAATTACTCTGGTACCTGAAAATTTCAAATGGAAAAGAATTTGTATCTTCTAATGCTAAACTCAGAAGAATTAAACATTCATTCTAAGATACTCAAAATAATGTATATCCTTTTTTATGACATTTCCCATAGTTCAAATATGTTGTGGAAAGTAATCTCTTAGAATATAAGCTGTTTTATCTGGTGAGAGTAACCATTATCTAGAAACAATACTTTCAGTTGCCCAGGGTACAAAGGTGCCCCCCACACCTAAGAAGTAGAAAATGGAAATGGAATTGCTCCTCTCAAAAAATCTTGAAGTTTTAAGAAGAGGAAAACACTGTACTTAGAGAAAACTAAAGCCATATTACAAAGCAACCTCAAGATCACTATTTGAGAAAAAATGTGAAACTTGGACTATGTTCTAATGGAGCAGCTGTCAGGCAAAACTAGCCACATGTTTAGATCTGTTAGAGCTAGACCGCCATGTGCTCAGATCTTGAACTGTGATCATCGTCCTAATCAGATGGAAGAGTAGCCTGAACAGGCTATCCAGGTAGAAGGCGTTATCTTAAAGGAACCAATAATGCCATTTGACCTTAGCTTCTGCCCCTACCAAAAAAAAAAAAAAATCCCTTCTGTGTTGGAGAATTATGAGTGCTTCTATTTGAATCAGAATTCAGACTAAGCTAGAAATCTTATCTCTAGTCCTTACATACTGTCTTGTTTCAGTTTCATGAAACTATATCATTTAGACCCTTCTTTTCTAAAAGATTCCTAGATTCTATAAATTTGGAGGACATAGTTGCTCGCCATAACTGTGAAGGGAGTAGGTGAGAATGTGGTATTTATGCTCTCTAAAACTTTCCAGCTTTTATACACAATAACAGCTGGTGAGGCTTGATAGACATGAAGTCAGGAGAAACTGGATTCAAATTACTGATGCTATCTAAGTGACCCTGGATATGTTAATTAGCCTCTCTGGGAATGAGCTTTCTAATGTATAAAATGAAGATAATAATGCTTATATAACCTAATATGCTAAGCTCTCACAGGAGAATTCCTTTGTAAACTTTGAATTACCATATAAATATGTTCATGGGGGCAGCTGGGTAGCTCAGTGGATTGAGAGCCAGGCCTAGAGATGGGAGGTCCTGGGTTCAAATCTGGCCTCA
>NW_025360076.1:0-4892 GCF_016433145.1 Gracilinanus agilis | reverse complement strand
TTGTGAGACATATAGGTAGTTTTTTATGATTTCAAAAATATTTTTTATTAACTGCTCGCTACTTATTCTACACACCTCTCAGGGCCTCACATTTATATATATTCACCTGTTTGGGAAATAACAACTGTAAAATATCTGTAAGTCCAAATGCTATGAATTGTCCTTGAATTGTCCAATAAGTTTCTGCCAATGACAATGTAATATTTCTGGTCACTAAGTGATCCGAGCTGGCACAACATTTTCATTTTATGTAGGGTCTGGATATCTTTCAAATCCCAGAACATCAAGAAATTCTTCCGGGAAATCATTTGTAATAGCATCTAAAGCTTTATGTTTTAGTGGTTATATTCCTGGCTTTATGTGATTAAGGTTAAGTATTTTGTAGCCCAGTAAAACTTAAACACTTTATGAGAAAGTAAGGCTTTTCTGCTTTTGTAACTCATCTTTATGACAAAGAATCTTCATGCATATAAATATGTACTTATATGCCTTCTCAGTTCTATGGCAGAAATTAAATCCTGAGCATATTTGGTTATCTAAGAAAATAATAAAGAGAGATAGACAAGAAGCACTGACAAAAAGAAAAGATATAAAGGGATTTGGAGGGAGAGAGCCCTAGAAACTGTGTAAAACAAGAAAGGTTTCATGTAGAAGATGATCCTTGAAATGAGCCTTGAAAATCAGGGAGGAGTGCATTCTAAGGATGGATTATTGTAAAATGTTATAGTCATGGTGCTTGGAGCTAATGTAGAAGTCTCTCTGCTCTACCTCATCTGTTTAATTTATAGTTTTCTACTTCTATTTTGTGATTACCCTTTTGTTAAGTAAATTATTTATTTTATTCACCTGTCTCTTAGAAGTAAAATAGAATAAATGGGCCAAAAGTGGAAGAAATTTACAAGTGGGTCAAGTCAACAAGCATTTTAAAGTACCCACTATATGTTAGATACATCGAGGATACAAAGAAAATCAAAACCACCTGCTGCTCTCAAGGAGCTTACAATCTAATGAGTGCATCTATCTGTTTCATCATCAATAAGAGACAACTCACTGTATTTGGACTCAGCAACTCAATCTCCAAAGTTCTGCATGAAGAAGTTGAAATAATCGCCTAAGATAAAGTTTTAAAACTTTAAGATAAAGTGACTAAAACTTAAGATAAAGTTAAAACAAAGTTAGTAAAAAGCACTGAACTATGCCAGTTTACACCAAGGAGATCCAAAGTGGAAGTGAAACAATCTTGAAAGCCGCAAGAGACCATTCTACATTGTCTCAGGGAGGGGAAGATTCTAAAGAAATTAAATAATAATAATTCATAATATTATCCTAGAAGGATGATTAAGAGAATATCAATGACAACTGGCCCATATGTCTGCTTTCTCATTTTTATGAAATATTTGTGAGAATGATCCACACATGTCTTTGAGTTGATAAAAATATAAAAAGGATAACAGGCAGTCTTTAGTGAACAATTTTCAACAATGAATCATATCCTTATAGTCACACAGTTGATAAAAAGGGGCAGAGAATATAAGATGCTGTTGAGTTTATTTGATTACATAAGAGGAGAGCTCTATGTCTCTTTCTTAGTAATTACATAGATCCAAGACTTATTGATCGAATCAATCAGAAGTATGAAACAGGTGTGATCGAAGCTCAGACACATATTGAATCCACCAAGGGCTTATAACTAGGTGTGAAAAGGTTATTGATCAACTTGGAAGAGAAGGACATTGGATGCAATGAAATCATGCCACTTAGGAAGCGTGGTAAAGTTGGCAGAGGAAACTCCATTATTCTCTATGGTTTTTATTATAAAATAGCAGACCAGTTTGCATCACAAGAGGGTCTATTGGCAAACCAGCAGAATGTGCTCTTTTAACATGTCTCCTGAGAGGGAATCGCTAGTAGGGGAAGAGGTGGACCTCTTTCTCTCCATCCTTCCCACACACACACTCAGCCCTTGACTGGAGGATGACCTTGAGAACTTCAAAGGTTTTAGCAGATACCATCTATTTCTAAACATCCTGATAGCATTCAAAGGACAGTAGTTATTGGCAGAAGTGTCTGTAGTGGGAGGACAAACTAGCCACACTGAGGAAAGGCAATTTTAAGATTCTACAAAGAATCTAAAACAAAGATATGACATATTTAAGGGGACCTTCATGGAGGGGCAAAAAAGGCATGCAGCAAGCAGATGCTGTTTTATATCTTTGCCACATGCTCTCAAAGCCAGAGCTCACTTTCCTCTAGAATATATATTTGTTAAAGAGTATGTCACAGATTTTTCAGGGAAATATTTAGTATAGTTGCTTTTACTATTCTCCTTTAGTAAATGTCTTTTTCTGGAATCTAATTAAATCTGAGTAATTAATTAATATCAACTGATAATCACTAAAAGGAGCACACTGATCTTGTTGGTGATAGCAATTAAAAAGACCCCCTTAGTTCTGAGAGTCCACTAGAATCCTGAGTAAAGTTTTAGTATCCACCTGATAATCCAACTTGACAATACAAGTGGGTAAACAGTTCCAGAGAATATGGTACAATATTTAAATATTATTTCAAAAAAATCTCTACTACAAGGGGTTTGTCATAATAGGTTAAGTCATATAAAATGCAATGATAAATGTGACCACAGAGAAAAATGTTTTTAACAAAATATAAGATTCCAAGAGGAAGATAGCATGTGCTTGCCAAATTTATTCCCTTTCGTGGAGAATGTCCTGAACTGTGTCCAAATAGAAGATGGAGTCCCTATGGACAATGAAGTCTTTCTTGAGATGATAGAAGTCCCATTTAGATCATGTCAGAATGGCAAGTAGAGGGCTGAATTTGAAGTTCAGAAGACCGGGTTCGTGTCCTTCTTACAGGAAGGATCTCTTTCTGTCACTATGGGCAAGTCACTTAACCCTTTCAGTATCCCAGCATCTCACTAAGACTATGACCTACAGATAAACTGTTCGTCTGTATTAGTGGAGGTTATTTTTACACCACAGAATTCTACTCGCTAGTGAAGTCAGAGGTGCAGACTCTTCTTCCCCTCCACCCAAGAAAAAATTGTGCTGATTATGTCAAGCCAGGACCTCTTCTGTGTGGCCCAGGAATACTCAAAAGAAATAAGGCTGTACCAGTCTGTATGGGAAAAAATAATAGATTAAAATATTCATTGTAATATGGAAATAGGTCTTGATCAATGACACATGTGAAAACCCAGTGGAACTGCTCGTTGGCTTCAGGAGGGGTGGGAGGAGGCGAGGGAAGAACATGAATCATGTAAACATGGAAATTTTTTCATAATTAATCAATAAAATAAAAATAAATTAAAAATAAATAAAAATAAATAAAATGTCCATTGTACAGATTATGATATGTAGTTAAATGGCCCACCACTGAGTTAGTGTGTCAGTACATTTATCTTGGACAGACACTGTAGGTGATGAATGGATTTGCTTCAGCATTGAAGCCAAAGAAACAAATAGGCTAAATTGCATTTGAGATACTGTAGGGCACTTCTAATAATTCCAAGGTGCTCCCTGGTGTAAAAGTTCATCTTTTAACAAAAATGTTCTTCCATTGATGTAATATGATTACAAATCTTGGCTCATAAAATTCTATGAAAAATTAAGGTTTGCAGGTGGCCTAGATGCCTGTGGAGAGAATCTTAGTAGATACAATAAATTGTAGCATATTTCCAGCTTTGACCTGCAGAAGGTGTGGCATATGTGCTATCTTGAAGAAAATGGATGATCTGAAAAAGCTAGTGATGTAGGTAGAGTAAATGATAGCAGATGGACAGCCCAAGTACTGGAGGAATATCCACAAAGTTTGAAAGGACCTACAGGGAGGTCTCTGGCACATTGGTTAGATCCTCTGGGGAAGATCCAAGGAAGAAAAACAAGATTCTTATAGGATATAATATCTATAGGCTGAAGTCCTCCACCAGTGGAGAAAGTACCCATATCAGTGAAACCACTGATCCACTGAATTACTGAAAATATCTCTCAGAAAGTGAAAAAAAAATTAATGCCTCTATTAGGTCAACCAACCCACAACTTAAGGGGGATTTAGTGGTGGAGGGTGAAGGAAACCAGGCTTTCAGGAACCCAGGACATTCTGTTTCAAATCCTGTGGAAAGTTTGAACAAAAAATTTTGGCATCTTCTTGCTGTTTTGATGTTGGGATAAATCAGATCCATGAGGGCAGTAAGTTCGACATCTGGGAGATGTCAACCAAGAAGTTTTCCCCTCCTGGTTCTTGACAGACTAATCCTGGGGCCAGACAGCTGTTCTGTTCTGGATGAAGGAAGTTGCCTGGGGTGAAGCATGGAAGAATGAAGCCAGTTCCTTATAAGCAACAGCCCTCTCATCCTGAAGATTCTGAACGTAAATTTCTATCCAAAGCCCTTGGAGGTTAAAGCAAAAAGACAATACAAAAAATGTGTGTGTAAGTTAGGAGGCTTCAGCTTACACCAACTGTATTCACTTACTATCCAAGTAAATTATCTTTTCCAGAGACAAAAAACATCTGAATGCAATCATTTCTTATTTCATAGCACTTATAGTTCTCTCCCTCCAGGCACACAGGAAGAAATAAGCAATATTACCTGGTGGCCTCATATCCCCCTGAGTTAAAGTGGGATAAATATCCTTAGAAGACATGTACATAGCTCCAAATGTAATTGGGATCCATAGTGCTATAACTTTTATTTTCTTTTTATATTATTTCTCTATTTTAACTTCTCTAAAATGAAACAAAAAATGAATGAGAGGGAAAAAAAGAAGGAAGGAAGGAAGGAAGGAGGGAAGGAAGAAAGGAGAGAAGGAAGGAAAGAAGGAAGGAAGGAAGGAAGGAAGGAAGGAAGGAAGGAAGGAAGGAAGGAAGGAAGGAAG
>NW_025360075.1:0-4828 GCF_016433145.1 Gracilinanus agilis | reverse complement strand
AGCCATACTCAGGAGCACTGTGCCATGTATTTGAACCTCAGGGTTAGACTATACAATTTCTAAAGTCCCAACTCTAAAGTTTTATGAACAAAAATGAAAATCTGAGCTCCCTAATCAGGCATTCAAAGCCCTCCACACTCTGAATTCAAAGGATGTCCCAAATTCATTTCTTACCATCCCCCCCCCCACATAGCTGATTCTGTAGCTAGGCCCTTCTGATCTCCATCTCCATCACCTTAAGCATTTCCACTTTATATGTCCACTTACACTCGTCCTCCAACTTGAAATACGGCATCCATCTCTTTCAATGCCTTGCTCAAGCTTCATCTTCCAATAATAGCTCCCTCACTCATTTGCCACTTCCTGTACAATAATAATGGGAACAGCTAGGTGGTCCAGAGGAGAGAGCACTGAACCTGGGGTCAGGAAAGACTCATCTTCTTGAGTTCAAATCTGGCTTCAGCCATTTATCAGCTGTGTGACCCTGAACAAGTCATTCACCTGTTTGCCTCAGTTTGCTCATCTATAAAACGAGCTGGAGAAGCAAATGGCAAGCCTCTCTAGTATCTTTGCCAAGAAAACCCCAAATGGGATCACAAAGAGTCAGACATAATTGAAATGTCCCTACAACAAAATATAAAAATAACAGCTAATGTTTACATAGAGCTTACCATGTGCTAAATCCTTTACAATTCTTATCCCTGAGAAAAGAGCTTCTATATTACATGTTGCTTCCCAATGATTAGCTCCTGAAGGCCAAGAACCATACTTCTTATCCACTGCTGCCCTCAACACAAGTCACCTATATCAAAATATAATTTTTGTCAGGACATACCTACGACATGTAAGACATATACAATGAGCATTCTTTTTCTCTCCAATATCAGCCACCAACTATGTTCCCCTAGAGCTGTCAGAACCTAATACTGCCTCTATTCACATTGATCAAAAGGAAGAGTCAAAAGCAGGCAGAAACGGGAAAGATTTTGTACCAAAGACCATTTTCTAACTGCCTGGAATTTCAACAACATTAAGTAAACAGAAGATCCAAGTAGCAAGAGGAAAAAATTACTCATCTCACATCAAGGAGATTCTAGGGGGTGACTAGGTCCCCCTCAAATTTTCAGGATAATTTTTCAAAAGAAAAAAAGAGACCTGTGCTATATAATTTTATTAAAACTCAGGAGGAGTGGGGTGTTTCCCAATCAGAAGCTCTTCAATCACTCTCTCCTTTTCTTTTCTTTAATCTTAGCTTTGATACTAAGATTTGATACTAAATATTGATTCTAAGGCAAAAGAGAGATAAGGGTTGGGGAGTGGGGGTTGAGTGGCCAGATTTGCTCCAGGCCTGCTATAAGCTCGTCAAAAGGAAAAGTCTATGTATTCAGCATGCTTACTATTTTTACTGGTCTATAGAAAAACTTGTCTCCAATGGTGTGTTGATAAATGTTTAACACCTAACTGGCAGGGTGGGAGCTGGGGGGGGGGGGGAAGAAGGGGAATACATGGACAGAGCTTTAAAGTTGAATCTGCATTATTGACATTTTCTCTATCCCTCTCTTAAGTCTAGATAATCACCAAAACAATAAATCATTGATTTCTAGTTTGCTAATTTTCAGAATGCAAACGCTCACAGTGAAAATTTAACCACTGGTAAGAGCTGGATCCTTTCTTACCACACACACAACCCTAATAATATTCTTTCTAACTTCACTAAAAACAACAAAACAAAGGACCACCCTGTGGAAGAAGGATTAGATCTATTTTGCTTGGCTCTGGGAGAGCAACAGTAGAAAATGCAAAAAAGGCAAATTTAGGCTAAGGATCAAGATTTAGAGTTGGAAGGGACATCACAAGTGATCTCGTCCATCTCCCTCTCATTTTGCAGAGAAAAATAAAGCCCAGAGAAAGTAAGAGACTTGCCCAAAGTCACATAGATAGTGTTGGAAGTGGGATGAAGCCAAATATTATTTCTATTTGGACCCAAATCAATTTCTCTTCCTTCTGTCTCTCTAATAGGCTTGACATAACTAAAAACTTTCCAACAACTGGAATTATTTTTTAAAGTAAGAGTTATTTTTTCAATGGACTGAGCTGCCTCAGGAGGCAGTAGGGCACCCAACATCAGAGGTCTTCAAGCAAAACAGACAGGTTTCAGTAAGGTTTCAATTTGATGGTCACTGAGGCCCTTTCTACTCTGAAATTCTATAATTGCATCAATCCAACAAATATGTATTACCTATTCTGTGTAAGGCACTGTTCTAAGTGCTATGAGGTTTGCAAGAATGGCTAAGTCCTTAAGGACCTTATAGTCGAGTAGGGAAGAAGACATGTACCCAAATAACTATAATACAAAGTAATACGTGGTAGACACCATGAGAAACGAAATTCTGTAGGTGGTCAGAAAAGGAAGGGAACACTTCAGGACAGAAAAATAAGACGAGGTTTAAACTAAAATCCCATCTTTTACTGGAAGACTTTCCCAATCCCTCTTAATTCTAGTTCTTTCCTTCTGTTAATTATTTCCTACATATCCTGTAGATAGCTTGTTTTGGATATGTTTACATATGGTCTCCCTCAACAGATTATGAGTTCCTCAACAACAAGGACTGTCTTTTGTGTCTTTGTAACCGTGGTTCTTAGCAAGTGTCTCACCCATGGTGGCTAATCATACTTAGTCTCCAAAAGGTTAAGAGGTTTGCCTATGGTTACGATGCTGGTGAATAAGAGGGCTAGGATATGGACTGGGCATATGAGGCTGAGGAGGACACTTCTTTTGGGTTTCAGCTGTAAAATGAGAAAGATGCCCAAACCCTGAGCCTAAAACCTCAGGAACCATGCTGGATCACACAACACACATCCAAGAACAACCAAGAATAACCATGAATCTGTTCACTCGGGATTTTTATAGACCTCTCTGCAAACTTTGCCCCTAATGAATCAAAAAAAAAAAAAAACTTAGGTAAAAGATTAGACCAGATGATTCCTGAAATCCTTCTAGTTACATGATTCTATGAAAATGGATAAGATTAAACAGTATAAGTGCTGATGAGATGAAGGAAAAATGGAGGTATGGGAAAGTAGGTGGGGTTAATCTAGGAAGACTTCTTGGAGGAAGTGAGTTTGGGGATTTCCAAACTCTCCACAGCTATTTTTGAAGGCTGATGTTAAATTAGTACTCCCCCTCTGCCTCTTTCATCTCAGAAAGCTGAAAGGCTATCACCTTCATTCACAAGATTTTTCAGAGATATCTTAGCAGAAAGATAGCTAGGTGATTCCCCAAATGCCCTAAAAAATACAACATCTAAACAAGCTCATTGGACACATATTTTCCACTCATTCAATAGATTAGAAAAACAACCCACAAGGTCTTCATCATTTCCTATCTCTGTAGTTTTTCTTCATGCACATTTCATTTTCATTTAGAATGCCCTACTCTTGCTCTACATCTCCAAAATTTACCTATTCTCCACAAATCAGCTCCCATCCCATGACCTCCATGAAGTCTGTCTAGCACACTCAATCAAGTGACCTGTGGGTCCTCATCTTCACTGCAGTAGCCTGTCTGTGCCCCTCATTGAGCACTTAACACCTCTCCACTCCCTCCCACCCCATACAGTTCATTTTCTTCTCTTGTCTATAAGTATTGTCTCCCCAGGCAAAGAACAGTAGCCTGTAGTTTTCCCGAAGTTTTTTCACATGCATTATTATCTCATTTGATCCTTACAAACACCCTGTGAGATATTATCTCCATTTTATAGATGAGAAAGCTGAGATCCCCAAAAGGATAAACCACGTGTCCAAGTCAGCTGGCAGGACGTCATGTTTCAATCAGCCATCTTCAAAATGCCCTTCCTCCCTCTAAAACCAGCAGCCTTGCTCTCCTTTGCTTCTCTCACCACCATCCTCTCTCCGCACCCATCAACATGATGGGCAGAGAAGTCTTTCTCTCCTACAGGGCAGAGGTGACCTAGGTCTGGGTGGCCCTCTCAGCAATGTGCCCAGCCCAGATACAAGCACAATTAGGGGATTTACTACGCTGTGGCAGTGGCATCAGTTCCATGAAAGTCTGTCCAATTCAAGCCTGGATCTTGCTCAGAGACATATACTCTGGATTTTTCCACTGGGCACACTCCAGCCACTTGGACTCAGTCAGAGGGAAGGTACAGTTCTGACACTGTGGATGAGGAAAGGTGGGCACTCTCCAGGGCTGGCAAAGCAAACCTAGTTTCATTTTTTTCCCCAAGGCCACTGCCATTCTTCAGATCACACACAAACACACACACACACACACTTCAGGATTCTGCACACTTCGACTGGCTTAGAAGCTTAATAGGAATCATCATAATTTCCAAAAAAGTAAGCAATAACAACAAATCTAGGCCCTATATTTGTCAAAATTAGCTGGGTTATTCATGTATCTACCATCAGATTTTAAGCACCATGAATAAAAAACAGTGCCGGACTTTGTCTCTCCAATCTCAGAAGTATCCCACACAATACTCTAGCAAATAATAAGCCTTTAACCTGCTTGTTTAATGAAGAGACCCCCAATTAGAGAAAGAATAGACACAAGAAGATTTAAGAAATATACTCAGGTATAGCCTAATGACTCAATAGATAGAGAACCAGACCTGGAGATGGGAGGTCCCGGCTTCAAATGTCAGACATTCTTAGCTGTGTGACCTTGACTCTACCCTAGTTGTGTAGCCCTTACCACTCTTCTGGCTTGGAACAGTTTTAGTATTGATTTTAAGACAGAAGGTAATGGAGGAAGGAAGGAAGGAAGGAAGGAAGGAAGGAAGGAAGGAAGGAAGGAAGGAAGGAA
>NW_025360074.1:0-1771 GCF_016433145.1 Gracilinanus agilis | reverse complement strand
TGTGTGTGTGTGTGTGTGTGTGTGTGTGTGTGTGTGTGTGTGTATTTCCCAGCTTTGAGTTATTATTGGCCTAGGCTTTGCACTTGGATTCATTCTTGACTTTTCCTTCTCCTTTACCTCTTATATCAATCAATTTCAAGACGTGTCAATCTACCTTCACCATTTCTCTAGCATCTGTCCTCTTCTTTCCACTCAGATATCCAACTGCCCTATTTCAGGCTCTTCATATCTGTTCTAGACTATTGTTAATAGTTTCCTAATTGGTCTCCCTCCTTCAGGACTCTCTCCTCTGCAATCTTTCCTTTACATCACTGCCAAAATCATCTTTTTAAAGGAAAGGTCTGTATAATCCTCCTCAAAAACTTCCAACGGTTTTCAATTTCCTTTAATATAAAATACAAACTTCTTGAACTTTAATTTATAGAACTCTTTCCAACCTACCTTTCCACTCCTATTTCATTTTACTTCATTTAATATGAAGTATTAACATGAAGTTCTGTATTCTAAACAAAACTGGCCTTAGCAGTCTCCCACAATTAATATTTTGCCTCTCACCACCATTCATTTATATATGCTGTGCCTCATGCCTAGGCTGTACTCCTTCCTCATTTTCTGTCCCTCAATAACCTTTTCTTTCTTTAAGGTTTAGTCCAGATATCATCTCATCTCAGGGGCCCTTCCCTGATCCCCCTAATTATTAGTTTTCTTTTATTCCCCAAATTACCTTTTAGCTACCTATCTGTATATATGATTTAAATTCCCAGTAAAATGTAAGCTCCTAGAAGTCAGGGATAGATACTGGGACTACTCCCTCCACCAATGAAGATGTCTTTCCTGTAACAGAGTTTCCTAGAGCACTAAGAGGTTATGTCACTTAGCCTGAGGCCAGTCTTGGTATATGTATTAGAACTTCACCACTGTCTTGGAAAAAATGGATCTCTAGTCTCATTGCATACACCAAAGACTCAACTGAGTTGTGGACTTGAAATCAGAAATTCTTGAATTCAAAGTTTGCCTCTGACATTTACTAGCTCTTAAATGTCTTAACCTCTATCTCATTTTCCTCATATGTAAAATGGGGATAATAGTGACTACATCCTAGAGTTTTTAATGAGGAAAAAAATGAGTTAATATGTATAAAATGCTTTGTGAACCTTAAAGCACTATATAAATACTAATTGTTTTTGTACTTGTCATATCTCTAATTCTTCTGATTTTCCAATACTTTTCCAGAGCCTTCAATAAACACACCATGGGATCAAATCTAAGACCTCTCTAGGTACCTCAGTAGTGAAAGCAAAAGATACAAATAGATTTCTTGTGTCTGAAACAAAAGTGGTATTCATCATCATCATTCATCATTCTTTATTGAATGAACATGACTTAAGACCTTTTTTATAATTAGTTAATGGGGAAAAAACAAAATGTTTTTCTGTAAAGTATGGTAAGTTTTTGTTATATATCATTTTAGGGGAGATATAATTGTAAGGAGTAGAAAGCAGCCTATCAGAATCTATGTAATAATCTATATTACAATGATACATTAGAGTAATGCAAAATCAAGAATGCTGATAAAATATTTATGTCTGGGGAGTTACTGATTGTCTTCTTTACTGGCTCCTATTATCTTTTGATTCTTTTTTTCTTCTTTTCCTTCCTTCCTCCCTCCCTTCCTTCCTTCCTCCCTCCCTCCCTCATTCCCTCCATTCCTTCCTTCCTTCCTTCCTTCCTTCCTTCCTTCCTTCCTTCCTTCCTTCCTTCCTTCCTTCCT
>NW_025360073.1:0-3048 GCF_016433145.1 Gracilinanus agilis | reverse complement strand
TCTTCTATGTTTCCACTCCTGTAGTTCTTCCTCTGAATGTGGGGAGTGTTCTTTTCCATAAATCCCTCAGAATTGTCTTGGGTCATTGCATTGCTGCTAAAAAAAAGATTAATGTATATTTATTCTGCTAAGATGGACCAATAATCAACTGGATGTACAACATAAAATATTGGGCACATTCAATGAATAATTTTTAAGCTAATGATCAGTCAATTTGAGGACCCCATAGTAAATTTTGACCATTGTTCCCTACAACAATAAATGGCATACCTTCCCCCAACATACACACATCAAGGAAGATGTTAGTTACATATTTCTATCTACTATTACAACTTTTCCTTTTTTTGATGAAATTCCTATGACTACTTCATAAAACTCAAGAATTCTCAGAATATGGTTTGAGGAAAAACTGGACCAGGTGATCTTTAAAGACCCATCTAGCTTTGATGGGTCAATTATGTGGTACAATAGAGACCCAGGCCTGGAGTCAAGAAGACCTGAGTTCAAATCCAACCTCAGACACACTAATTTTATGATGCTGAGTAAATTACTTAAGCCTGTTTGCCTCAGTTTCCTTATCTGTAAAATGAGCTGGAAAAAAATAGCAAATCTCTCCACTATTCTTTGCCAAGAAAACCCCAAATGCAGTCACAAAGAGTTTTAAGATATTACTGAAACTGAACAACAACAATCAGTTCTGACACCCTGTGATTCTATAGTACTCTCAAAGAAGGTATGGGCAATGTGAGGTACATTTTGGTAAAGCACCGGAGGTCAATTATGCAAGAGGTAAGAGCTTCTGAGATTGAATGTTTATATAGCCTCATAATACCAAGGAAAAAGAAAGAATGTCTAAGAGATATCTTCTTTCAAACCAGCAGCATCCATCTACTTGTTCTGACAGCATGCTGAAAGGGATAACCAAAGATTCCACTGCCTAGACATTGCTGGGCGCTGACGAGTTCCTGGTGATAATATATGTTGTACATAAGGAAGATAATATATCCCTTCATCTCCCTTTTAATATTGCTGTAAATATGTCTTGTGGGATAGATAATATGGATACATAGAAAGTAATGATAATGATATAATCTGAATGATAGGAGCTCACACATGTCAAAAAAGGTCGTTTCCCTTGTCAGAGTCTCATTATGGATGGGGTATTAGTTAGAGGGTGATGTCAAATATATTTTAAATTATGGGAAACCTGGAACACTTAATTACCTTGCTTTTCTAATAAGAGAAAGAAGCGTATGGTGAGGATCAATAAGTTGATTCGGGTGCTTTATTTCAGTGGCTAGATTCACCCAATTGGGGTAGAGGAGGGAATGGGGCAGGAATAATGGTGATGGATTCTCCTGCAGAACCAGACAAAGATGCTTAGGGAAGTATGTCATGAAGCTTGTGTCTGTCACTCAGCATTTGTTTGCACAAAATCACATCAGTGCTAGCTTGGCTTCTCTCCATCAGAGTGTATTTTGACCTGGCAGCCAAGGATGGAGACCAGTGATTTATTTCTCTTGTCAAGGCAGCAGAGGTTTCTCCCTCTCCCCTTAGGGAAAAGTGAGAACAGGAAAGGTTGGAGCCCAAACTTTGGTGGCTATCCTTTCACAATTCTGAATTCTGAGAAGTTGGACCTTCCTTTCCTTTCTTTCTCCATCTCTTCTTTAACTTCCTCTACATTAGACTGTAAAGTCCATGAAAGACAGGGGACTGTCTCTTCTCTTTCTTTGTATCCGTAGTGCTTAGAACAGCACTTGGGGGCAGCTGGGTAGCTCAGTGGAGTGAGAGTCAGGCCTAGAGACAGGAGGTCCTAGGTTCAAACCCGGCCTCAGCCACTTCCCAGCTGTGTGACCCTGGGCAAGTCACTTGACCCCCATTGCCCACCCTTACCAATATTCCACCTATGAGACAATACACCAAAGTACAAGGGTTTAAAAAAAAAGCTAAAAAAAAAAAAGAACAGCACTTGGCACAAAGGAGGAGTATATTTAATAACTGATTTAACTAGTTAAAATAGTATAGTTTCCAGAAAAAAGGAAGACCATGATGGAGATTAGTAGAAGACTAGGGAAAATATTATGGATTATCTTGAAGGCCAAGGTAAGAGCTTAGACTTGATGGAGATAATAAAAGTCATTTTAGATTCTTAGTTGAAACAAGAGAAGTGATATTTTCACAAGATTTGTCTGGACAAGGTAGTTAGAATAGATTGAAAATGAGCCTGGAGAAAGAGAGAGATCAGGAAAAAAGTAACTCGGGCTTTAACCCTGATGGTCTGTATGACTTTGGGCAAACTTCTAGTTCTCAGTTTCTCCTCTGTAAAGTAATGAAGTTAGATTAATAAACTCATAGATTTTGATCTGATAGGGACATTAGGGTAGAGACTAACTTTTGTTTTTGTTTTCTATCTCCAGCATCTAGCACAGCACTTTGTACACAGTGGGCACTTGAATTCTTGTTTCATTAGATTGGATACTAGAAAGGCTTTTTGACTGAATGTGAAAAGGTTATTATAAAGTCAGGTAGGATTTCTGATGCTCTTACCACTAGACCAAGCTAAGAGACAGTATCCAAGGAATGTGAGGCAAAGATTCCCTATCCTTGAGTCACAGAATCATAGATGGAGAGCTGGGAAAAAAACTTAAAACATTATCTAGTCCAACCACTTCATTTGAAGATGAGAAAACTGAGGTCTGCTGGGGTGAACTGACTTGCCCAAGATTACACAGATGATAAATGGCAGAGGTGAAATTTTAATCCAGATCCTTTGGTTTAAAAGCCAATGAACTTTCCTCAGAACCACACTGTCTTGATACCAGTCTTCCTTTCTAGCTGGCAAGTCTGTGGTACAGTAAAATGAGCCATAGATTTAGTATCCAAGTACCTGGGGTTCAAATTCTATTTCTTGTTACATGACTATATAACCTTGGGCTAGTTCACTTCATTCTTTGTGTTGCAGTTCCCTCAACAAGAAAGAAAAAGAAAGAAAGAAAAAAGGAAGGAAGGAAGGAAGGAAGGAAGGAAGGAAGGAAGGAAGGAAGGAAG
>NW_025360072.1:0-4858 GCF_016433145.1 Gracilinanus agilis | reverse complement strand
AAGAAAGAAAGAAAGATAGATCCTTAGGCTACCTCAGCACTTCCTGAGTATGGCAATAATTTGACTTGACTTAATAGACTCAACCTTGTGTGGATTAATGACCCCCTGCTTCAAACTTCTCCCTCAACTTGGATTGTCCATATTACCTCTTGGCATTTCATAAAGGGACTGGATTATGCCATAGTTCTTTCTTAGCATCTCTTTTCTTTCTCTCTCTGTTTCCCCCCATTATGCACATACTGTAGACCCTTCCTCCTTCCTTACCACCGAAACCTCAAAAAGAAAAGCAAAATTCTTATCTAGATTTCCTTCTATACAGCCATCCATCTTTTTGAACCACTTTCTTTCATTTTTTTTCCAATTCTACCATTCCCCACCTCTCTCAGGAAAGTCTTCCACTCTGTCACTTATTCATGGTTTCATTTGTCAGTTAAAAATGTTAATCATGACTGATCAACATGAGAGCAAAAGTAGTACTGGGGTATATGTCACAGCAAGAAAAACTTTGAAATTACAAATGGGTCAGTGTCATCTAAAGTCCTTGAAAGTACTCAAAATTCCCCTTCAGATACACTGTGGTACAATCGAACATTTCAGACTTCTCTACTGGCAGCAATATAAGGATCCAGAGCAAGGCAGAGGGACTTATGAGAAAGAAAACTAGCCACATTCAGAGGAAGAACTGTGGGAGGAGAAACACAGAAGAAAAACAACTGCTCAAACACATGGGCTGATGGGGATATTATTGGGGATGTAGATGCTAAACGATAACTCTAGTCCAACTATCAATAATATGGAATTAGGTCTTGATCAATGATACATGTAAAACCTAGTGGAACTGTGCATTGGCTAAGAGGGGCTAGGGGGGTTTGGGGGAGAGGGAAAGAACATGAAACATGTAACCAGGGGAAAATATTCAAAAGAAAAATGAAAAAGAAAAAAAAATTCCCCTTCAGAATCTCTATTTACTTCCTTGCCCTCCTTTTATCAAACCTACCAGGGCTCAGTGTTGGATTGCATGCCTGCCATTTGAGAACCAGTCTAAGTTCAGATTGGCACATTACCAGGTTGGTTGCAAGCTGATGAGTTTTTCGGGTCCAGAAACTCTGGAAGACCCTTTCTTTTTATTGCAAATCTACAAATTTTTGGTTTTATAGTGGGGTAAGTAGACATTTATAGGATGATCTGGAAACCTAACTACTCGTTAGGACTTTTTTTTTTCCTGTGGGAAAACGTATTCTGAGTTCCAAATGGCCAATTTGCAGGCCATTTTTTTTTTGGAATTTTTGGAATCTAGCCTATTTCAAAGTTGGACACTGTCTGTTTTGCCCTTGTCACCTACCCAGTAGGGATATCATGGGAGTGATTCACTCAACAGCTGCCAGTGGAGAACAACAGTGCTGTTTGAGGAAGCCTAGAGTGCAGCCTGTGTGAAGGAGGGGAAAGGTTCTGGGTCTTTCTCCCTTGACCCAATTCTATAGGCCTGGGATAGAAGGAGCCATGTGCTGAGTCTGGCTTTGGTCAGACTTTTGTTCATTTTATCCTCTTCCTGGGCCATTAGTAGAGACTGCTTGAGAAACATGAAAAGGATTGGTTTATTTATACATATATTTAAATGTTCATTTATTTCTGAAGATCTTTGTCTAATTAGGATTGAGACACATTCCTTATACATGTGGTTTAATAGAGCTAATTCAATTACCTCCTCTCCTTTCTGAATAGGAAATAATAAATTCTTTTTATAATACCATATGAGGACTTAAATGGAAAGCTTCTAGTCTAAAGCCTTGCGTACTTCCTTTAGGGTACATCTGCTGCTGATTTATAGAAATTGAAGATGTTTCCAAGCTCTTTGGATGAGCTAGTTACAGCATCCTCTTGTGGAATGAAAGTTTTAGGAATCCTTCCACCATCTCAAGTCAGTTTCCTTCTAATTGTCTTAGATTGTATTCATAAACTGATAGAACCAAAAAAAAAAAAAAAAAAAAAAGGTCACCACTTGATGCTCTGATCTTCTGATGAAGAACCCCTTAGCCACTTAACAAGGCTTATCCCAGGATGATGGACACGGTATGACCTGGAGAAGCTTATGATGTAGAAACCTTAGAGATCCTACAACTACCTCCATTCCACTTGAGATCACAGAAGGTGACTTCTGAGGAGTCTCCTAGTTGTATACAGTTGAGAATCTCCCAGTGAGGGATGGAGGATCTCTAGATATTCTTGTTGCATCCTCACCTGGAGATCATTTCCTGTTGTAGAATTCCAAGAAGGGTACTTGCTGGGTGGCTATCTGTCTTGGTCATTCATCCTAGCTGTCCAGTGCTGGTAGGAGTCATGAAATCAGCTACTGTACTCCTTTTTAGAAATGGCAGCATTTCAGTGACAATTGTTATATTTTCCTTTGTTGTAGAGATGACTTGACTGATTCACCATGATTTGAACTTTTCTAGTAGGGGATAGATTTGAACTGATCTTTGATCAGGGACCAACAGCACTCATTTATTTTCTAGTTTTGGCGTGTAGTAAATGGCTATGGAACTGACCGAAGTGAACCTTTGCCTAGAGACTCATTAATGCCACTCTCTTTAAGTTTAACTTGCTAATCAGTCAGATACCGACTGTACACTTAGGGTGAGGAAGAATCTTGGAGGATGAAAGGCATGAGCAAATGAGAGACCCATGCTTTCTGGGGATGAGATTATTTTTTTTTCTAGTACAGTGCAGGGTCGGGGAAAGGAAGGTCTTGGGTGCTCAGATCCATTGTCTTTTCATGCATGTGGGGGTGTCTAAAGTATAACCTCACCCCTTGGGCAGCCAAGGCTCTTGCTTGTGGGGAATGCTTAGTCTGACACTGAGCAAATAAACAAGGGCCTCCTGCTCTCTCTTGGGAACTCAAGGTTGGAGGGGGTCTTGCAAACTTGGCAGTGGGAACAAAGTTTTTTAGGAATGAACTCTGTGTGTGTGTGTGTGTGTGTGTGTGTGTGTGTGTGTGTGTGTGTTTTGGATTAATGCTAATAACAGATGAGGATTTCCAAGGGAGGGGGCATGGAGATGATGAGACAAGGAAGAGGGCTGGGGAAAGGGCAGAACTGCTTACACTTTGTGAAATATATGTGAGGATTTTGCCCTTTGTGCAGAAAGGGGAGTCATTTTTAATATAAACCTTGTTTGTTTAAAAAATTCATTTTAATTTTATTTTAAGTTTCTCCAAGTTAGTACTTTGTAAAACAAGAAAGCCTTGACTTAATGCAAAACCTTTCTCATAATCTGTCTCCTACCCTCCTTGCTTGTCCCAGAACAGTGACATGGTCATGTTCCACGCAGCTGAATGAAGACAGGCGTGGCCAGCTCAGCCAGATGCTGGAGACTCTGCTTTGTGGGAAGGTCTGGGTCTGCAGACAGCCCACCCGATCCCTCTTTTGCCAGAAAATGCTGCATTTCTGCTGCATGCCCTTAACCTTCATGGGATGTTGGTGGGGAGGGAGCCCAGCTGGGCCAAGACAAGGTCTCTCTATGGGGGCGAGAGGAGAACCCATCTGCTGCTCGGTTCTGGTTTCCTGCCAGCTGCTGGGCCTCTCTCTGGTCTTTTCCTCTCAGGTGGGAAGAATGAAACTTTCAGAGAAAGCCAGTGACAAATGTTGCTACCAATAGAGACGAGGGATTCCCCCTTCCCCTGTTGTTCTTTGGGCTTTCCTCTAATCTCTTCAAGCAGGGAATGTGGAAGACAGCACAGACAATGGAAAGAATTCTGGATTTGAGTCTGAGAGGTCATGGGTTCAAATCCCAGGTGTCTCACTTGTTGTCTGTCTCATTTGACCTTGTTAGACCTTAGCCTGCACATCTCTAAAATGAGGAAACTGGATGAGGTGACATTCAGGGCCCCTTCCAGCTCTATGATGTAATAATAGGGGAAGAAGGGCGGCCTTCATGGCCTCATTTCACATAAAAATACAGAAGCTTCTTATATTCTGCCTTCTGGCCAATTTTTTGATTTGGTCTGAACCCCCTCTCTCTACTGTTTCCCTCTCTCTGAGGCCCCAAGTGACTAACATTTTATTTAGTACCTTAAGGTTTGCAAAGAGTCTTACCTATACTATCTCATTTGATCCTCACAACAGCTTTGTAAGGTTGGGCCTGTTAGGATCCCCATTTTACAGATGAGGAAACTGAGAAGTGAAAGAATTTGTCCAGGATCCCACAATTCATGCCAGAGACATGTTTTGAACCCAGATTTTCCTGACTCCCAAATCTAGCTCTCTCTCCACTCTGCCACCCAGGTGCTCCCCAAATGGTTGTTTCTCCTCTCCTGCAGACTCAGGTTCCTGCCCTTCACTCTACCCACAAAGACAGACATGTGTTGGTTTGGGGCTTTCTCAACCCTTTTTTGCCGGGAAACTGCCTGCATTCCTTTCCTGCCTAGCTCTCTTCCCACAGGGATCTGTGGGGAGAGGTTGCTCCATATCCCTGTGGCCTGGGGCTTCTGTTAGGCAGGAAGTGAGGGCAAATGTGGGAAGTGATGGTGGGTGCAGGGAGAGAATAGACTGGAGGCAGTGGAGAATGTGTTTGTGTTGTACCTTTTCTAGGAATCTGAGAGCCTATATGGCCATTCTAATACTGGGAATGAGTGAGATACTGGGGAGAGTAAAGCCATTATTGAGTTCTTTTGAAAACTCATTTGCTTTCCAATGGACCAACCAAGTGGAACCCTTTCCTTTTTGATCTCTGAAAGGCGAGGACATAGTTTTTGCTTTCAGACCTGAGGGTTTTTATTTTTGGCAGAGAAGAGTTTCACTGTTTGATCTTGGGAAAGAGTTGAGAGAGAGAGAGAGAGAGAGAGAGAGAGAGAGAGAGAGAG
>NW_025360071.1:0-1027 GCF_016433145.1 Gracilinanus agilis | reverse complement strand
AATTTGGGTGATATGGATGAATATTTACAAAAATATAAATTTCCTAGCTTAACAGAAGAAGAAATAGAATACTTAAATAATCCAGTATCCGAAACAGAAATTGAACAAGCCATCAAAGAATTCCCTAAGAAAAAATTATTATGGCCTGATGGATTCACAAGTGAATTCTATCAAACATTCAAAGAACAACTAATCCCAATACAATACAAATTATTTGATATAATAAGCAAAGAAGGAGCCCTACCGAACTCCTTTTATCACATAAATATGGTACTGATTCCAAAGCCAGGCAGACCAAAAACAAAGAAGGAAAACTACTAACCAATCTCCCTAATGAACATAGATGAAAAATGTTAAATAGAATACTAGCAAAAAGGCTCCAGCTAGTGATCAAGGGGGTTATCCATCATGATCCAGTGTAATATATACCAGGAATGCAAAGAGGGTGCAACATTAGGAAAAAAATCCACATAATTGACTATATCAACAAGCTAACCCACAAAAATCACATGATTATCTCAATAGATAAACTATTATCTCAATAGATAAACTATAAAATAAAAATAGAAAAAAACCTTTGATAAAATAAACAACCAATTCCTATTGAAAACACTAGATAGTATAGGAATAGAAAGACCTGTCCTAAAAATAATAAACAGTATATACCTAAAACCATCAACAAGCATCATATGCAATGGGGATAAATTAGAAGCCTTGTCAATAAGATTAGGTGTGAAACACGGATGCCCATGATCTCCTCTATTATTCAACATAGGACTAGAAAAACTAGCAGTAGCAATTACAGAAGAAAAAGAAATTGAAGGAATTACAATAGGCAATGAGGAGACTAAACTATCACTCTTTGCAGATGATATGATGGTCTACTTAAAAAATCCTAAAGAATCAACTAAAAAGCTAGTAGAAATAATCAACAACTTTGTCAAAGTTGCAGGATACAAAATAAATGCACATAAATCATCAGCATTTCTATATATTTCCAACACATCACAGCAGCAAGAGGTAGAAA
>NW_025360070.1:0-5378 GCF_016433145.1 Gracilinanus agilis | reverse complement strand
CACCATAGAGATTACAATTCCATGGACAGTATTATTTTTCTTTTATACTTGTTATTTGAAAGTGTTCATTTTATATCATTCTGCTAAATTTAGACTTTAAAGAAAATAAAAGAGAGAATAGGACCGTGGGAATAAGCTGAGGTTGTCCAGGAAAGCTAAGGACAACAACAAAAAAAATGAAAATTTCAAATGAATTTTGAACTGGAGAGGGTGGGACAAGAAAGGCTATATAGCTCATATATATATATATATTTTTTTTTCAAGCTTCTTCACAACTGTGGGAAGGCACCTGATTTTAGAAATATTGCTTTAGAGTGGCTTGTTTCCTATATCCATTCCCTTCCTTCTAAGAACTATTTTTTAAGATCTTGTAATCTTCCAAATTAAATTATTTTTTGTTTCTCTATAAACAGACCTCCAAACACTCTTCCTAAGAAATATCGACCTCTTCCTCTTGAGCCAGAAAATAGGCTCACTCTAAACCAAAGGAATGATTTGCTAGAAGCTGACAAGAGCACCAGGTAAGAGTTCTGAGCTATAGGTACCACAGGCAACTGTCAGAACTGCCTTCATGGAAGAAATTAAAGAAATTAAGTTTCAGTTCAACACATCTTTACAAGAATTAAGTAAGGAAAAGGTTAACCTGATTCCTTTCTCAAAATAAAGTTGCTGTTAAAGAATACAAAGTGGGGCAGCTAGGTAATAGAGTGGATAGAGCATCAAACCTGAAGTTGGGAGGTCCTGGGTTTAAATATGGCCTTATTTGGGACCCTGTTCAAGTCACTTAACTCTCATTGTCTACTCCTTGCCATTCTTCCATCTTAGAAATGATACTAAGATAGATGATGAGAACTTTAAGTTTTTTTTTTTTTTAAAGAAAGAAAGAATACTAAGAAGTCACTTAGCATCCCTGGGCCTCAGTTTCCTCATTTGTAAAATGTGGTGATTGAATCAGATAATCCTATCTAATCCAATTCAAAGACTTTATTAAGCAAGTATCCATTACACACAAGTGTTGGGAATACAAAAACAATTGCCTTCAAGGAGTTTGTTTTCTATACTTACATATTCTTCAAAGTCCTTTTTTAAAACTCTAAATTTTATAATTCAGTTCACACTTAAATGGTTTACAAAAGAGAGGTCAAAATTTATTATTACCATTTTACTGATGAGGAAACTGGATCTCAGAGAAATTAAATGATTTGCCCACAACCCCATAGTTAATAAATACAAGACCCAGGACTCAAACCCAGATTTCTTTTCTCTAAACACACTACACTTTCCATTACATCCTGCTGCATCAAAGAAACAGGTATCTTCATCTGATCACTTAAGACATTAGAAACTTCAAGAATGTGAATCAGGAAACTGAATTCACAAACCAGAAGGGATTTCTCATTGTTTTAGGTTGGGTACACTTTCTAAATCATTAAATTCCAAATCATTAAATCTCAGTAAGTGAAAACAACATCACGCAAAAACACATTTGTCAAAAATGTTATTGCTTCTTTGACAAATAGATATTGAAAAATCCAGACGTCTAATATTAAGTGTCCATGATAGATCACTTCTCTCATCACTCAAAGAATATTTGTTATTCTGCTGTCACCATAAAATGCAACAAACCCAAAGAGCAACTTTTTCCCAAGAGACTTGGAAAGAATGTTTTTAATAAATTTCTTTTGGGTGTAAGAATAGCTCCCTTTTTGCTGTTTTACAGAAGAATATAACTTCAACACAATTTAGATTCACTGGGCCAGTGTGGCTTATAATGGAAAGAGCCTTGGTTTTGGAGTCAGAGGACCTGAGCTCCTTCCTCAGTTCTGCCTCTTAGTAGTTTAAATGTTGACAGTCATTTATTCTCTCTGTGATTTGGTTTTTTAAACCTGTATTTTTTTTAAGTTTAAAAAGATGAGCCCTGAAGTTCCTCTTATTCTGTAGTTCTATGTTCCTATGACTCTTCCCACTTGAAAAATGTTTTACACTTGTGTGAATCGCTATCTTCCTTTTTGAGAGTAAAAATATCCTTCATTGATGCTTCCATGAAGTTTTCATCACTTTGGGTTCACATGAGACTGTAGAATTGAGCAGTGAACAGATGAGGGAATGCATTCTGGCTCTAATATTCACATACTCACTTTGAAATCTTAAGACAAGTTTCTGCAAATCTCTATGACTGTCTTTATTTGTAAATGGACTAAATGTTCTCTAAGACCTTTTTCCAGCTCTAAATCATATGAATTTTTTAATTAGGAACAAATTACTTTTCTGATACTCATTTTCCTAATCTTAAAAATAGGAATTATAATACTTGTGCAATCTACCTCAGATTTCTAAAATCATTGAGAAAATGAATATGAAAATTATTTATAAATTAGGATGCTAAATAAATATAAATAATTATGGAAAGAGAATAAGTCTCAGAGCTATAAAACTGCCTCAAATCTTGGTCTAACCTTTTACTTGCTACCTGACCCTAGAGAGGTATTTAATCTCTCTGGTTCTCAGTTTTCTTATTTTTAAAATGGAAATACTCTAATATTCCAATGGATCTGGTCCTTAATTTGAGAGTTCCCTCCAGTGATTCAGGCTGCCATTAATCATAACAGTAACAGCAAGAGCAACAATGGCAATAGCAATAATAGCATTGATAGAGAGCTTCAAGGTTTATAAAGTACTTTGCATATATTACCTCATTTAATCCTTTTAACAACCCTGTTCAAAAGATGCTATTATTTTAGGAATGAAGAAAGTCTTGTCAAGGTTCTTTGACTTGCCCATGATCCTGTCTGAAACAGAAATCAACTCAAAGTGTCTTTCTGACTCCAAGTCCAACCACTCTATCCCTTTTGTCCTTTATCCATACCTTCCCATAAGTTCCCAACAGTTAGCCCACCCACCTTTCTGGGGACTTCACTCAAGTTCTCCTGATGCCACAATACCAGGGGAACACAGGTACTGCCTTTCCATCATCTCTCATTCTCAATATATGATTGGCCCATCTTCTTTTCTGGTCATGCATTTCTTCAAGGACATCCTATAAATCATTTCTATGTAATTCTTTACTTATAATTGGGCATCTTGTTAAAGTGAGGGTCATAGTAAAAATCACAATAAATATAACAAATTTTATATAGCATTTACATAATTCTTTAAAGTCTGCAAAGTGCTATACCTAGTGGTATATAAAGATACAAATCACATATGATCCTATAATACATTACAATACAAATATTAATAATAATACGTTTCATAGAATTATAGATGGTAAGATGCTTTGTAAGACTTCCTGGCCATAGAAATATGAACTATTATTCATTTCACTCTTTAGGAAAGTTGTAATTTAAGATAGTGTCCTTCTAAGAATATAGTGAATCAGTGCAGTTCATTTTTCTCCCTAATAGTACTTATTCTGTGGATTGTGCCTAGCACTATGTAGGACACCATGTTTTATTTCTGGGGTTTGGTTGTTTAGGCAATATGGATCTATCGGAAAGAAGAATTCTGAAAACAGCTGCATAGCTGACTAACTGGGGGTATCTTCTCAAACCTCAGTTTTCTGATCAATAAAATGGCAATATTTCATCTACCTCACAGAGCTGTAACAGTGAAAGTTAAATATGCAAGGGCTTTCTTAACTGTAAAACACATGTGAAAGATTATATTTTAGCCTGACAATTTGGTGAAGGTGACTGAGAAAAAAGGCAGGCCCTGGTACCTCATTAGAGTTGGCCTGCTGAGTGCTAAATACAGATCATAGAAGATCAAAAGGCATCTTAGAGCTGCTCCACAGGCAGCATCTTTGATCTTCTACTACTTACACTACAGAGGGCCTTGAGTTCCTGCGCTTCCTTCACATGTGCCCTCTCCTGTTGTATCAAAGCCCCCTGGGGAAAGGGAGCTTGGGGGGGGGGTCCTTGTTTTAGGGGAAAGGGAGGAACCCCAAGCCAGGAAACTCATAACCACATATGCCCTTGGCTTTCAGAGCCATCTATAAGACAAGATTCTTTTAGCATGATTAGAATTAGAAAACTGACAGCTGTCAGGTCCTTTGAGGTCAACTAATCCAGACCTGTAGAAATTGAGTTTTTCCAAGGCCAAAAAGCCAACACATAGCAGGACCATTATTGCTCCCCGAAAAAAAGTCATGGTGTCAGAGAACTGGAAGGGAGCTCAGCGGCCACCTAGTACAACTCCTTCATTTTACAAAAGAGGAAACTCAAGGCTCAGAAGGGCCAAGTCACTTGTTCAAAGCCACAAAGCAAACCAGCAGCAGAACCAGAAAACAAACCCAGGTCTCCGACTCCAAACCCAACACTTTTCCCACTACACTCTATTGCCACTCTGGAACAGAAAATTCAGAGGCCTTCTTTCTCCCTTATGAGGAATTCATTCATTCATTCAGCCAGTCAGTCAATAACTAGGTCCTGGACCTACAGTGGCAAAAATTAAGCAGTCTCAGTTTTCAAGAAACATATAGTCTATTGGTACAATTGAGATGATATGAAAATAGATAAATATAGAATATCTAACAAGTAAATAATAACAATTTGGGGGAATCTCATTAGTCAGGGTTTTTTTTGGGGGGAAGAGCAAAGATCAGATCTGCTTTAAGGGAGGAAGTAGCTCTTGAGCTGAGCTTTAAAGATATGAAAGATGAGTTTCCATATCTGATACCATAATAATTATATTTGGAGCTGAGAAGTTTCTTAAAAGGCATCTAATCCAGATCCCTCGTTTTACTAATGAGGAAAGAAATACATATAAGTCAATAAGCATTTTTGTCTCATAAGTATTGTTGTCCAGTGGAAAGGGTACTGGATTTTTTTTAATATAAGAAGCCCTGGATTCAAATCCTGCTTCAGACACTTTACTAATTATAGTTTAGTTTCTGTATCTATGAAATAAGTAGTGAACTCAAAGGTTATTGAGATTCCATACAGCTCTAACCTAGGTCTTGGAGGTCCCTTCCAGTTCACGACCTTTGCTTTCCTATTTTTAGAACTATAGAATGTTTGAGCAGAAAAGGATCCTAGAACATAGAGCATAAATATCAGAGCTTGAAGGGACCTTAAAGATCATCTTTACTAACACTCTCATTTAATGATGAAGGAGGTAAGGCTCAGGAAAGCCAAGTAACTTTCCCAAAGTAATACAGTTATATGAGAATAGAGTAACATTCAGGTTAGATGTCTCCAGGCCTTTCAGTCTTTCTATTCTGCGAGGTCAGTAGCTTTCTGAGCCCTTCTCCTTATATTTAAAAGGAGAAGAGCAGTAGAATGATCTCTAGGAATTCTTCCAGGAAAGAAAGAAAAGAAAGAAGAAAAAAGGAAGGAAGGAAGGAAGGAAGGAAGGAAGGAAGGAAGGAAGGAAGGAAG
>NW_025360069.1:0-2677 GCF_016433145.1 Gracilinanus agilis | reverse complement strand
CTGTTATGACTTGAACCTGCTCTCCTACACGTGAACCCTCCCTCGAGTTTGTTTGGCCTCCAGACTTTGTTCATGACTGAAATGCTTTACTTTTTATTCCTGCTGAGGACCAAGGCCATCCTCAAACAAAAGAGGCCCAGTATCCCTTGTCTGCTCCCAGAATATCATTCTCCTCTTTGCTTCTAGTTGGGATTTTCAAGCCTTCTTGGTATTGATAAATAGCTTGAATATAAAAAAAAAAAAAGGTAATTGAGGCGAGAAGGAATAACTTGACAGTATGTAATTAATTACAATATTATATAGTGATAATAGTAAATGCTTTATTTCTTCTCAAAAGAAAGGACTCATCATTCATTAATTCACTTTTTCTTGAGTATTAAAGTGATAAACTTGAAAAAGAAAGGATGGATTCAGATTGTAGAAAGATTTTAATATTGCAAAAAAGGTTTTAATGTGTAAATTGCATCATTATAGATGACAAGGAGCCATTGAAGATTTTTAAGCTATGAAATTATATGATAAGAATTGTGTTTTAGGGATACTATTATGGTAGCAACACACAAGAGAGATTGTTTAGGGAAAGGCTAAAAAGTAGGAAGACCAATTAAAAAGCTATTATAATAGTCCAGACAAGAGATAATGAGACCCTAAACAAGTTTAGCAATGAGAAATCAATGGAAAGGGATAGACTCAGGATATACAGTATATTGGTTCCAAAGAACAAGTGATGAAACACATCTTTCTCCTTTGGGGATTGGGAGAAGATGCTGAACATTGATCAAGCTAGCAAATACTTGCTATATCCATTTTGTTTAACTGTTTTTCTTTAATAGGAGGGAAGATTCCATGGGATAAGGTTCTTTGTTGTGAAATGACTCTATTGTTTAAAAATAAAAGGCATCAATAATTTTTAAGATGAAAAAAATTATTTTGGAATTAAAATAAATAAAATTAGGCAACTGATTGAGATGTGAGAAAAACTGATTGAAAGGTGAGAAATAGGGAGAAGTAGTTTACAAAACTTGAATAACTGGAAAAACAATGATAATACTGACATAAATAGGGAGGACAAGAAAACAGATAGGTTTCAGAAAAATAAAAAATGTTTTATGTTGCAGCATGCTGGGCTTGTGGGACCATGGAACAAAAAGGATCTCTAAACCATGCAGTTGGAAACTATATTTTGGAGGCAGAGGGAAATACAAGGGATGGAGATAAAGTTAGGAATCATTTGCATAGAGGCAGAGCAACCAATGAGCATGTAAATTGAGGGGGAAATAATGAGAGATACTCTTTAATATTACTTTTCATTAATGCCCACATTTTTATACCAGTAAATTCTGCTCCCTGTGACACTTAAGCATTTATTTTGCAATATGTCACCTTGCACTTGAAGGCTAAGAGCAGGGGGTCCAATTTTCAAATGTGGCCTAGGGTGCACAAATATCTTATCCAGACTCTGCAAAAAGGTAATAAATAAAGATGAGAGAACTAGAATAGTTTGGAGAAAGTCTCAGAGAGGATGTGACAATTAATTTGAACTCGGAAGACACATAGGACTTAGACAATTAGGAGGACATATTTCCAGGAGGAAGAAACAGGATAAACATGGCAGACACAGTGACTTTTAAAGAAATAAGGAAAAACATAGGGGACTTAAAGAATATTGTTTTTAAAATCAGAAGATCCAGATTCAAATCTTAGCTCTAACAATTATTTGCTGGGTGATCATCATTACATCAAATGAAATTTCTGAGTCTTATAGGAAAAATAGTTATAATAATACTTAAAACAAGAATATATTCCACAGCATTGCTATGAGTGGAACCTATTATTACTTAACCCAATTCAACAAACATGTATGATAGGTCCTATATGCAAAAAATTATAGGTGAAAAGAAAAAAATTTTAAAGTCAAGTTAAAAAATGGTCTGCTATTTGAAAGGAAAACATTGGAAATAAAAAAAAGATCAAAATGAAACAACAAAATAAGAAAAATCAAACAAAAAAACCCACAGAATTAAAAGGGCATTCAGACGTCACTTAGTTCAACCTACGCCTGAAAAAGAATTCTACCAAAATATTTAACAAGGGAATATCCAATCTTTACTAGAAGACTTCCAGGAGATGGGGAACTAACACCCACTCACTTTTGGTTAACTCTGAATGCTATTAAGTTTGTCTTAACATCAAGCACAAATTTGTCTCTTCTCCACTTCCATCTTTTGCTCCTAGTTCTTCCTTTGGGACCAAACACATTTGATCTTTCTTCCAGGATATAATCCTTCAAATAATTGAAAATAGTTATCATGTCCCTCCTGAGAGTTTTCTTCTTCAAGCTAAACATGTCCAACCTTGCAACCAATCTTTTTTATATCAATACACCCACTTGAAGGCAGAGACCATGTAACTTTTGTCTTTATATCTTCAGCATCCAGCACAGTGCCTAACACACATAAAATATGAGTTTAATAAATGCTTGGTGACTGAATTAATTATTGAATACTATGACATAGATTATAGACTTAAAGTCTTCTTTCATTTGGGTAGACAGAAACATAGACACATAGATGATAGATGGAAAAGAAAAGAACAGAAAAGAAAGTAAAGAAAAAAGAAAGGAGAAACAAAAGAAGGAAGGAAGGAAGGAAGGAAGGAAGGAAGGAAGGAAGGAAGG
>NW_025360068.1:0-2610 GCF_016433145.1 Gracilinanus agilis | reverse complement strand
CTCTCTCTCTCTCTCTCTCTCTCTCTCTCTCTCTCTCCTTCTCTCTCTCCTTCTCTTTCTCTATGTAAATTTTTTTTCTTCTAAGAAAGGAATGACTCTCAGATTAAAGCAATTTTTCTAAATTTACAATTTAGAATGACATGCCCTAATAAATTATTTTAAACCAATTTATAGATTAAGACACTTAGCCAAAGACAGAAGAGCACAACATTAGTAACAGGAATCCAAGAAGTGAAGCTTTGTATCATGTTTATTTTGCCTTCTTTCACTTAAAAATCACAGGATTCAGGAAGAGATTGGACTAAATAACCTAAGAAGTGCTTTCCTACTTTAAGTATCTATGATTTTATGGAATAATCAGAACACTATTTGCAGGTAGGTCCCAAAAGACGAGGATCGAAACTTTTAGATCCTCTGTTTTGGGAAGGTGGAAGATATGAGAAGGCCAAGAATTAGAGGGCACTGGATGACTTACTGGTAATCAGATGAGGAGCAGCACATTTATGTCCACTGATAACACATAGTGACATTACCCAATTCTTTGACCTTTGACATTACCCAATTCTTCCTAGATCTGGAGCCTAGGAAAGCTACTTGTCCAAAATTATGTGGAAGAGATGGGGCAAGAAAATGGACTAACTTTATTCTCCCTGGGATATGTAGTGTATTTTCTCGTGCTTATGCTCAGGGCTTTTCCTATGCTTGTAAACTGAGTACCAAGAAATTTCCCATTAGCTATTTCATTTAGCTATTAGCTATATTAGCTAAGGTTATATAGAGCCCATTCTATGCAAAATTTTGAAGTAAGCTAAATTGTCTTACATCCTCTTTCTATCTCCCTTCTTGTTCTTTTGTCATAGGATCAATATTTTTAAAGCTAGAAGGAACTTTAGAGATCATCTAGTCTAGTTCCTTTTTCTTTGAGGAAAAGGGTCATAATTTACACTTCTTTTCTATATTTCTCCCTCCCCCATTATAGTACTCAACATAGTATAGAGCACACAGCAAGTACTTAATAAACACTTTAAAAAACTGAATCATGAATCGTCAGGAATCCAGATTTTGTAGAAGATCTGTGAATAAAGCCACAATTTTGGTCTTACAGTGGTATGGAGGGATCATGACATCTTTTATCTCTACCTTCTGAATGGTTTCCTTTCTGTTAAGTCCAAAATCAACTACCCAGAGCAAATGGTCTTCTTAAACTACCAGCAAAGCAGCTTTGAGGCTTAGAATAGTTGGTTATTATTGGTATTAGTGACAATAATAATAGCTGTCTTCTAGAGTTTTAAAGTCTAGAAAGTGCTTTATATGCATGGGGTATACTGATAAATGTTTAACAACCAGCTCTCAGTTAAATTTTTTTAAAGTATCACTTTTAAGTGGTACTTAAAAGATATGTTTAAATTTCATTTGTATTAATAACATTATTTTTTCTATCACTTTCTTAAATTTGGAAAATCAGCACAATAGTAAATTTGTAGTATTTTCCAGTTTCTGAGGTATAAGCATTCACAGTAGAAATTTTAACAATTGGCTTTCCTGAGCTAGTACAAATTAGCTCCAGCATACTTTTATTTATAAGATTTATCTTATTATCTCTCACAACTCTTGATTCTATGAGAGTGCTGTTAGGAACTCTATTCTGTAGTTAAGGAAACTGAGACTGAGAATTTAAGCAACTTGCTCCAGGTAACAAAGCTAGTATTTATTGGAATAGGGGCTGAGCCCAGGTCAGACCATCTCTGACTCTTTATTAAGCTAAATCTGAAGCTTAATTTCTTCTCTAAAGAAATGGACAAAAAAAGTATTTGCTTCAGGTGTGCTATAATGGTAGTATAGCAGTGAGCTGATCTTAGAGAAAGATACTCTCCTCTGATACATGTTGCTATGAGACTTGGGACTAGAAGTTTTAGCCTCAGCATCTTTTGGTTTGGTGCTCTTAGGTGGACTAAGGGTACTTTGGTAGATTGAGCAGATTTAGCAGCCTTAGCATCACTGGGCTTTGTAATCTTGGAATCAGACTTGGCTTTGGCTGCTTTGGGATTGGACTTGTTGACGTTGGTGTCAGTCTTGGTTGCCTTGAGGGGTCAGACTTGGTGACCTTGGGGGCAGTAGGATGGGCAGCCTTGGGGTCAGTGGTTCTGGCAACCTTAGAGTCAAGCATTATGATGTTGGGGCCTAGACATTTGATGCCAACCCCAGGGCCTGGACACTTGGTGGCCATCTTATGGCCAGCGTGCTGGGCACTGGTCTTGGAGTTCTTGGGCCTCAGGAGCTTGGCATTGGAAGCCTTGGTGTTCAGAGCCTTGATGGCCTCTGCTTGGAGCTTGATGGCTTTGGAATTGTTGGCCTATATCTTCTTTAGCTTCTTGTTGTATTTCTTGGCAAAGCATGCATTTCTCAGAAAGTTGGGGTCAATCTCTGTGAACTAGGTTTCTTGATGCCATTTCTGTACCATTTTTGTGATTGATTGTGAATGGTGTGGTCCTTAGACTTGGCCGTCTTTACATTGAAGCCTGGATTCTTTTGAGACTTAGGTGAGGTCCACAGGCTGAAAGAGAGAGAGAGAGAGAGAGAGAGAGAGAGAGAGAGAGAGAGAGAGAGAGA
>NW_025360067.1:0-1206 GCF_016433145.1 Gracilinanus agilis | reverse complement strand
ATAGATAATTAATATATGATAAGCAGGTTATAAGTATATTTTGAATGTATAAAATTAGTGTGTTTGTTTTGAGTTCATATTATATCTACCGAAATATCAGTAGAATATAACTAAATATTAAGTAGATATAAAATAAGTACTTAATACTTAATAAATACCATTAAGTAAATATTAAGCGAAAATTAAGATGTAAAAATGCTTAACACTCAACAACTGCTATTAAGAAAATATTAAATATAAATTAAGATATTAAAAAGTATTTTATACTCAATAAGTACTATGGAGTAAATGTGAAGAATAAATTAAGATATAAAAAGTACTTAATATTTAGTAAATACTATTAAGTAAATATTAAGTATAGAGTAAGCTTAAAATAAGTACTTAATATTTAATTAGTACTTAATAAATAAATATTAAGTAAATAGAATGAGTACTTAACATTTACTTATATTCTACACATTATTTTCCTAGATAGAATATATAAGCTCATTGAAAGCTGGGACTGTTATTTTTGTCTCTGAATAATCAGCATAATCATAATATTTATATAGCACTTAAAGGTTTGAAAAGAGTTTTACAAATATCTTATTTTATATAACATCAACCATGGGAATTAGGTGCTGTTATTATCCTCATTTTATAGTTGAGGAAACTGAGGCAGATAGAGGCTAAGTGACTTGCCCAGATACATACAGCTAGTAAGTGTCTGAGGTCTGATTTGAACACAAGTCTTCCTGGCACCTAGCAGGGTGTCTCACATTTAGTACCAAATGTTTCATAAATGGTAACTGATGATCCACCTGAGTATTCAGAATGGCACATGTGATATGACTCTTTCCCTCTCATTTTATTTCAGCCCTTCTCACATTCTATTGGCCCATAATGCTCTTGAAGTAGGTGAAATCAGCCATATTTACCATATTCCGCTTTAACATGATGCATCCAATCTGCATCTTCAGGTTTTGGGTTCATCTTAGTTCAAATACTTGGCATGTCCATGAACCAACTCCATAAATATTGCCCCTTTAAAGATGAACAATGGGTTGGTGATGGTAGCTAGAGTCCTTCAAGTTTCCCTGGTGTACTTTCTCTGTCTCTCTCTGTCTCTCTCTGTCTCTGTCTCTCTCTGTCTCTCTCTGTCTCTCTCTGTCTCTCTCTGTCTCTCTCTCTCTCTCTCTCTCTCTCTCTCTCTTTCTCTGTCTCTCT